>NC_142808.1:45135460-45251666 GCF_049724085.1 Artemia sp. Qi Xiang Cuo | reverse complement strand
AGAAAGAGGCCTTCTCTGTCTCTACGGTTAGTGGATATAGACTTGTAATGACGTCGTAGATTTGCGGAAACCTCTAACAACTGTCCGGATTGTGGTGTGCTCCCCCCGAAAAAATGTGCTGAAAAGCAGTAATAACGGCGGCCGTGTTTTTTTGTTTTTTTTTCGTTGACTCGGTTCCTCTTATCGTCCGAACTTGCATTTTCGAAAGAGTTCTCCCACGTCACATACTTTAATAAGAAAAAGCGGCAGCTATTGGGAGCTTGGAGCTTTGGGAGCTTTGGTTTCCTATGCAAAAAATAGCAGAAGACGCGAAAATGCGCCGACGGCGCATTTTCGCTTCTCTGGCTGCGCGATCTTGTGTCAAGCATCTGGCAACACTGATAACAATAGTGTTGTACACAAATGTAAACAATTTTTGGAGGGTTTTACCAATAGTGTTGTTGAAGAAACGATACAATTGGCCAACCCGAACGAACTCTCAATTTCCATCACATATACGATTTTAAAGAGTCGACTTTGCGAGTCTGACAGAATTAGGGATTTATAAGCAGGGTTGCCACCCTGATCTGGAGGAATTTACTAAATCGGAGAGGAAAAATTTACTAGATCGCATCTGTTTTTACTAAATGCTCGAAAAGATTTTTTGCGCGTGCGGCTACGCCGCACCATCAAGCATCGATTTTTCTATAGAAGGATAATCAATATAAGTTTCACAATCTTTTTTCCTTTTTTTCTCTTTTCCTCTTTTCTTTCGTTTTCATAGTATGATTAAATTTCTACTTACTTTTAATTTCTCTCAGCAGGCTCCTTTTTCCTCAATAAAAAATTTTAAACTGAGGAGATTCACCTAATCACCTTGGGTGGTTGGCTTTTGTTTTGATTCCAATAGATTCCCAATCGTCACAAATCCAAGTGTCATTATAGCTTAATTTTTAGTTGGTAAGATTTGATACACAGAAAGCTGATTTTGTCGACCTTTAGACGCCGGAAGTGAATTGTCTGCTTATGAAAATAGGTGACTGCTTCTGAGACAGACAAGCAAAATTGTAAATTGTAAAACAGACAAGCAAAAATTTTAAATTGTCATATGTTTCCTACAATTTTTTCCCTGAATTAAAGGTAAATAAAAAAAAGTTTTGTTTACTATAAAAACATGAATTTTTACTAGTTTTTACTAGATTTCGGGAAAATTACTAGATCCTCTAAATTTACTAGATTTTTTTTTACTAGATCTAGTAAAATCCTACTGACGGTGGGAACCCTGTTTATAAGCATACAAGTTCTCTTAGGTGATAATGTAAGTATACGATATTTCTGATCAGTTTTTTTGCTTAGATTAATTAAATAAACTTTTTCAATAAAATAAGTTTGTTAAAGTAAAAAACCCCATTAAAAAAAAATGAGCATAAAATCAAATAATCTACCAAGCGTGAAACTACCACAAATCAGCATCAATAAATAAATGAAACCCAAAATGAATAGAAATTACAATAAATAACCGAGTCAAACTCAAAACGAGCAGAAATTAGCATAATTTGCACTTTACTGAAAAAATATAAATGTTTTACTTTTATAACTTTAATAAATCAAATAATATTAACATTTTGGTTACTAAATATAAGTATATGGATATCAAACTGACAATGCATATTCATATTTATTTTTTTCAGTAGTGCAAATTTTGTTCTTGCCTAGGGAAGGCATAGGGGTTTTGAGCCCAACTCGTGCTAATTTTTGCTCGTTTTGAGTTTGACTCGGTTATTTATTGTAATTTCTGTTTGCTTTGGGTTTCATTTATTTATCGATGCTGATTTGTGGTAGTTTTACGCTTGATAGATTATTTGATTTGATTTTTTGCTCATTTTTGGTTTAGTAGAGTTTTTTTTACTTTTCTTTGAAACACTTATTTTGTGGAAAAAGTTTTTTAATTAATTTACAGTTGAGGAAGGGGGCAGTTTCCAAACCCTTGTTTGTAATGAAACTATATTCGTCTTGAACAACTTTAAAAGGAGCTATTAAATTAACCTGAATATTTGATGTATAATGATATTAATTGCTGAAAGCTCATCAGTTCAAAATATTACTATAATTATAATGTTTATTTTCAATATTAAGTACAAAAGAAAATATTTGTCATAAAATTGGTTTTCATTAAAGCCCCAATGACGCAGTAGGTTTAAGACTTTAACAGTGAGACTTAGGAGGTGATACCCAAACTCTTGTTTGTAGTGATTTTTGTTCGTTTCAAGCTTGATTTGGATATTCAATTTCAGTTTAACTCATTTTAAGATTTATTTATTAATTTAGATAAATATATATTGTATGTTTGTTTGCATTGACTGTTTATTTAATTTCAGTTCGTTTTAAGTTTCATTTATACTTCAATAGAAAAATATTTTTTTTCATTTTAAGCTTGATTTTCATATTCAATCTAAGCAAGCTTTAGGATATATTTATTCATTTATCTTATTACTTGTTGTTTGTTTTTTTGCTATGATTCTTTATTTAAGTATTTTTTCTTGTTTTCTTTCTCCCTACATTCCAGACAACAAAGCCTTGATGGCCTGGCCCATAATAGCTTGGCCACTTTTGGCTACTATTGTTACCTTGAATGTTGCATCAAAGACTTTTTTCCTTTTCTTCTAACTTTTCCGATGTTGCAAACCTAGTTTTTATAATGGTAAAATATTCGTTTGGTTGTTCTTCCTGTGTTTTCTACTCACCGACGATTTATTTCCTTACCTTCTTATCTCTGTCGTTACCTTCCAATATGCTAATAATACTTTGAATACACATCTTCCTGTTCTTCCGGATCCTCTTCAACTGCAGAAAAAAATACCCTATGCTACGGCTATTCCGCTTTTGACATCTTCACTGCATCCACGATCCACCATCTAGCTAAAGGTACCGAGGTAAGTGATCCTAATGCAGTTAATGTAGACTTATACCCTGAATATTCTAAAAATAAAGTTTAGTCTCCCCTTCTTTAAATGTTCGTGAGTTGGCACCGCTGATGCTATCGTTTTGTTTCTTTGCCAGGGAAAAACAATTTATGGAAGCCCTTACACCATGCTAAGTGCACTAACTGGGGATATCTGATTAAAAATACATCAGATGAATGAGAATTTCAGATAAAAATTACAAGACTTTTATAATCCCAAAATCTTTAGTTTATTTTAATGAATAATTTCCACAATATAGTACTAAATGGTTACACATATTTGTAACCATTTATATTTAATATTAGATATTACACATATTTATAATAAATAAAAACACATATTTATAATTACAATTAATAAATTTATAATTAATTATAAGTTACACATATTTATTATTAATAAAAACGCTCGTAAACAAAATTAAACAGCTTTCGAGAAAGCCATTAAACCAAAAAAAAAATGTAAAATTAATATGCAAATTTTGTTTTAATTATCATGTACGGGGAGCCAAAATCAAAACCAGCATTAATTCAAAAACGTTCAGAAAAAAAACCATAAGTTTTTTCAACTGAAAGTAAGGAGCAACATTAAAACTTAAAACGAACAGAAATTATTCCGTATATGAAATGGGCTGTCCCCTCCTCAATGCCTCGCTCTTTACGCTAAAGTTTGACTCTTTCTCACGAATCTGTTTTTTAAAACAATAAAGAACTTTAAGGCAAAGAGTGAGGCATGGAGGAAGGGACAGCCCCTTTCATGTATGAAATAATTTCTTTTCGTTTTAAGTTTTGATGTCGCTCCTTACTTTCAATTGAAAATACTTGTTTTTTTTATTTAATTATTTACAAGAACGACAAAGAAAGCTTTAGTAAATTTTCTACATCGTCCTTGTGAAAACATTTCCAACCTTTCAAATGGTAGGAGTATGCATGACTCTCTTATTGGACACATACTTGTCAGGTTATGATGTGAAAAAAGTACAGAATAGTGAAAAAAAACCTAAATTATAGCCTTTTGTATATTGAAAGGTGTTAGTGTGTCTGTTTTGTGTTATGTGGATGACATTCTTAACCTAAGTAGGGTTGTGTTTAGTTTAGAAAAAAGTTTTAGGGAGATTGCTAAGATTTATAACGAGATTGGTCTTTTTTTGAATGCGGCTAAGTCTCCAGTTCTATTATTTAATTATAACTGTTCTGAAACCCCTGATAGAGCAAATCTGGGTGTTTCTGATGTTGTACCACTACAGGAGCTTGTGTACCTTAGGTTTACCTATTGGTACATGCCTAAAGTCAACTCGGAAATTACTTATTGCCCGAACCTGATGTAAGATCCGTAATGTGTATGGTGATGCAATTGGATCACAGCTGAATCTAGGTAAATACAATCTTGCGAAAACCAATCAGATAAAATAGAAATCAGGAGGGCCTATTTCAAATATTTAAAGTTCCTTATCCGGGCTCCTCCTTGGACTAGGAATGGTAGACTGCCGGAGAGATACAGCTTGCCGGATCCTCATGATGCTACATATAACCTTTTTTCCAAGCTTACGGGTTATCCGTTGAACCACCCTTTGAAGTATTTTTGTTTTAATGCTAGTTTCCTTTTTTTATTTATTTATTTATTATTTTTTTTGCTGGGTTACTATTATTTTTTATATTTTATTCATTTGTATGATACATTTAAAGAGGTTTACCACCCTTGGAGTGACTTACTTTTCTGAATTGTTTGGCTTATTGAGTTTTAATTCGCACTTATTTGCTCCTGTTTTTGCATGTGTTTTTTTGTTTCATTTTCTTTCTTTCTGTTATAGTCCATTATAATACTTTCTATTTTTGATGGGTTATAAAATAAATTAATTAATTAATCAATAGTAAATTAAATAAATAAATTAATTATTTATTAATTAAATTTAAGCTTTAAATGCAGCTGTCAAATTGGCCCTCTTTCTTTCAATCTTCAGTTTCAATTGTTTAAAAAGAAAACGTTCAAATAAAAATTTTATAATTAGCGAACTTATCAAATAGTTCGTCATAACGACTTGTAAGTAAGGAGTAACTCGGGCCAATATCAGTCAAAACTAAAAACGAAACTTTGATGACAAATGAATAATCAACAGAATTTACTAAGTACCCCTCTCCAACCTTTTTGGCCCCCTCCCCCATTTTTTAATACTTTTTTTGCAAGCTTGAGACACAGAAGGGTCCCTCCCTGTTCCCCCCCCCCCCACTTTTTGGCCCCCTTACCCCATTTTTTTAAATACTTTTTTTTGTGAACTTGAGACAAAGAAGGGCCCCCCCAACTTTTTTGGGCCCTTCCCCCTTTTAATACTTTTTTGCGAGCTTGAGACACAGAAGGGCCCCCTCCCCCCACACTTTTGGCCCCCCATTTTTTTAAATACTTTTTTTTGCGAGCTTGAAAAACAGAAGGGCTCCCTACCCAAACATTTTGAGCCCCCCCCCCATTTTTTAATACTTATTTTGCGAGCTTTAGACACAGAATGGCCCCCCCCCCCACCCCAACTTTTTTGGGCCCCTCCCCCCATTTTTTAAAATACTTTTTTTCGCGCTTGAGACACAGAAGGGCCCCCTCTCCCTAACTTTTTGGTCCCTTCCATTTTTTTAATACTTTTTCTTGCAAGCTTGAGACACAGAAGGGCCCCCTCCCCTCCACCCAATTCTTTACCCCACCCCCATTTTTTTAAATACTTTTTTTGGAATGAATTTTCTTGGACTTGGAAGTTTGAGACACAGAAGGCTCTCCCAACCCCAACTTTTTGCCCCCCCTCCCAATTTTTTAAATATTTCTTTTTTTTGCAAGCTTGAGACAAAGAAGGTTCCCCCTCCACCCCAAGTTTTTTGGGCCCCTCCCCCCATTAGTGTTTTTTCTTGGTTTACCTTGTCACTGTTACATTCTCTTGATGTTTTAAAGTTCATTTTGGATTTTTTTCGTTGAAGTATAAGAGTTGGAATATTTCAGTAGTGTTTTGTCGTGAATTACCTTGTCACAGTTACATTATCAAGATGTTTCAAAGTTCATTTTGGATTTTTTTTCGTTAAAATGTAAGAGTTGGAATATTTCAGTAGTGTTTTATCGTGGTTTACCTTGTCACTGTAACATTCTGAAGATGTTTCAAAGTTCATTTTGGATTTTTTTCGTTGAAAATGTAAGAGTTGGAATAGTTCAGTAGTGTTTTGTCGTGTTTTACCTTGTCACTCTTACATTCTCTTGATGTTTTAAAGTTCATTTTTGATTTTTTCGTTGAAATATAAGAGTTTGAATATTTCAGTAGTGTTTTGTCGTGATTTACCTTGTCACTGTTACATTCTGAAGATGTTTCAAAGTTCACTTTGGATTTTTTCGTTGAAATGTAAGAGTTGGAATATTTCAGTAGTGGTTCGTCGTGGTTAACCTTGTCACTGTTACATTCTGAAGATGTTTCAAAGTTCATTTTGGATGTTTTTCGTTGAAATATTAGAGTTGGAATATTTCAGTAGTGTTTTGTCGTGGTTTACCATGTCACTGTTACATTCTGAAGATATTTCAGAGTTCATTTTGGACTTCTTTTCGTTGAAATGTAAGAGTTGGAATATTTAATTAGTGTTTTTTCGTGGTTTACCTTGTCACTGTTACATTCTGAAGATATTTCAAAGTTCATTTTGGATTTTTTCGTTGAAATGTAAGAGTTGGAATATTTCAGTAGTGTTTTTCTTGTTTTATATTGTCGCTGTTATATTCTGGATACTTTTCAAAGTTCATTTTTGTTATTATGTCTTTTAACTGCGAAAGTTTGATTATTTTATAAATGTTTTGTCGTGCTTTAACATATCCCTATCTCTTGCTACTTAAAACTTCGTTTGGGATTTTTTTCGTAGAAATGCTATAATTGGATTATTTCAGTAGTGTTTGCTATGGCTTACCTTATAACTGTTACATTCTGAAGATGTTTTAAGTTTCTTTTGGATTTCATTCGTTGAAATGTAAAAGTTGGAATATTTCAGTAGTGTTTTGTAGTGGTTTACCTTGTCATTGTTACATTCTGAAGATGTTTCAAAGTTCATTTACGATCTTTTTCGTTGAAATGTAAGAGTTGAAATATTTCAGTTGAGTTTTGTCGTGGTTTACTTTGTTACTGTTAAATTCTGAAGATGTTTCAAAGTTCACTTTGGATTTTTTCGGTGAAATGTAAGAGTTGGAATATTTCAGTAGTGTTTCGTCGTGGTTTACCTTGTCACTGTTACATTCTGAAGATATTTCAGAGTTCATTTTGGACTTTTTTTCGTTGAAATGTAAGAGTTGGAAAATTTAAGTAGTGTTTTGTCATGGTTTACAATGCCACTGTTACATTCTGAAGATGTTTCAAAGTTAATTTTATTTTTTTTTCCTTGGAATGTAAGAGTTGGAATATTTAATTAGTGTTTAGTCGTTGTTTACCTTGTCACTGTTACATTCTGAAGATCTTTCAAAGTTCATTTTGGATTTTTTCGTTGAAAGGTAAGAGTTGGAATATTTCAGTAGTGTTTTGTCGTGGTTTACCTTGGCACTGTTACATTTTGAAGATGTTTCAAAGTTCATTTTGTATTTTTTTTCGTTGCAATGTAAGAGTTGGAATATTTCAGTGGTGTTTTGTCGTGGTTTACCTTGTCACTATTACATTCTCTTGATGTTTCAAAGTTCATTTTGGATTTTATGTCGTTGAAATGTAAGAGTTGGAATATTTCAGTAGTGTTCGTCGTGGTTTACCTTTTCACTGTTACATTCTGAAGATGTTTCAAAGTTCCTTTTGGATCTTTTTCGTTGAAATGTAAGAGTGGGAATATTTCAGTAGTGTTTTGTCGTGGTTTACCTTGTCACTGTTACATTCTCTTGATGTTTCAAGTTCATTTTGGATTTATTTCGTTTAAATGTAAGAGTTGGAATATTTCAGTAGTGTTTTGTCGTGGTTTACCTTGTCATTGTTACATTCTGAAGATGTTTCAAAGTTTATTTAGGATCTTTTACATTGAAATGTAAGAGTTGGAATATTTCAGTAGTGTTTTGTCGTGGTTTACCTTGTCTCTGTTACATTCTTAAGATGTTTCAGAGTTCATTTTGGATGTTTTTCGTTGAAATGTAGGAGTTGGAATATTTCAGCAGTGTTTTGTCATGGTTTACCTTGTCACTGTCACATTCTCTTGATGTTTCAAAGTTCATTTTGAATTTTTTGTTTTCATTGAAATGTAAGAGTGGGAATATTTCAATAGTGTTTTGTCGTGGTTTACCTTGTCACTGTTACATTCTCATCATGTTTCAAAGTTCATTTTGGATTTTTTTTCGTTGAAATGTAAGAGTTGGAATATTTCAGTAGAGTTTTGTCGTGGTTTACATTGTCACTGTTACATTCTGAAGATGTTTCAAAGTTTATTTTGGATTATTCTCGTTGAAATGTAAGAGTTAGAATATTTCAGTAGTGTTTTGTCGTGGTTTATATTGTCACCGTTACATTCTGAAGATGTTTCAAAGTTCATTTTGGATTTTTTCTTTGAAATTTAAGAGTTGGAATATTTCAGTAATGTTTTGTCGTGGTTTATCTTGTCACTGTTACATTCTGAAGATGTTTCAAAGTTCATTTTGGATTTTTTTCGTTGAAATACAAGAGTTGGAATATTTCAGTAGTGTTTTGTCGTTGTTTTTCTTGTCACTGTTACATTCCCTTAATGTTTCAAAGTTCATTTTGGATTTTTTTTTCTTTGAAATATAAGAGTTGGAATATTTCAATACTGTTTTGTCGTGGCTTACCTTGTCACTGTTACATTCTCTTCATGTTTCAAAGTTCATTTTGGATTTCTTTCGTTGAAATGTCAGAGTTGGAATATTTCACCAGTGTTTGTCGTGGTTTACCTTGTCACTGTAACATTCTGAAGATGTTTCAAAGTTCATTTTGGATTTAGTTCGTTGAAATGTTAGAGTTGGAAAATTTCAGTAGTGTTTCGTCATAATTTACCTTGTCACTGTTACATTCTCTTGATATTTCAAGGTTCATTTTGGATTTTGTTTTTCTTTGAAATGCGAGAGTTGGATTATTTCAGTAGTGTTATGTCGTGGTTTACATTTTCACTGTTACATTCAAAAGATGTTTCAAGTTCATTTTGGATTTTTCCGTTGAAATGTAAGAGTTGGAATATTTCAGTAGAGTTTTGTCATGGTTTACATTGTCACTGTTACATTCTGAAGATGTTTCAAAGTTCATTTTGGATTTTTTTTCTTTGAAATGTAAGAGATAGAATATTTCAGTAGTGTTTTGTCGTGGTTTATATTGTCACTGTTACCTTCTTAAGATGTTTCAAAGTTCATTTTGGATTTTTTTTTCGTTGAATTGTAAGAGTTGGAATATTTCATTAGCGTTTTGTCATGGTTTACCTTGTCAATGTTACATTATGAAGATGTTTCAAATTTCATTTTGGATTTTTTTCGTTGAAATGTACATAGATAATGTAATTCTCGTATAAAATTGTTCGTTTGTGCACTTGGGGATAAAATTGTTCGTGCATGGCTTGCATCTATTAGCTTTTGCGGTGATTCCTTGGTTAATCACAGGGGAATCGATGTTTGGATTTGGAATGGGTCGACATCAAAATTTAGCGACTCCTTCAATGTATTGTCTTTAACTTGTGGGAGGAGTATATTGTCACTGAGGGGTTAGTCGCTGGGGATAATTTTGGTTTTGTACTTCAGTGGTTGGTTTCCAGGTCCATTTTTCAGAAATTATCTCGTAACATTTGTGGGATAACAGAGATAGGAAGTTTTTCGCATTTGATAGAGGTGATAGGATGGGTCCCGAGAAATGGTCGAAAGGGATTCAACGCGTGAATCTGCGACGCATAAATAATTTTTGGTCTCATCAAATATCATAACTATACAGTCATATGGTACATGAGACCATAAGGATTATCAAGGGTGACATTGACGTGCTTATATCTTGTGCTGGTCAATGGGGTTCACAGGATTTATGTGTTTATATAGTTCGATAATGCACTGGATTCTGAGATTCAAATACAGTTTTACCTGATACGTAATATGGTTTGTGGTCGAGGAAACAACGATCAAAAAGTAACTGTAATTTTCGTAAACGAAGCTAGGACAAAAATTGCCTGGAGTCTATGGTGAGTACTCTTCGTTGGTTGAGGTATAATGAAAATAGATGCTACTAGGTTGTATCTGCACTGGACTATGCATTGTTATAATCGATTTCCAATATGTCATTCCACTTCCTGTAATAAAATAACGAGGCAGAAACACACGTACTTTAAAACAAGTCGTCATAATACATAATACATTTAATGGTTAACGTTTAAAAAATGACATTGTTACTTTAAATAAGGCTTCTTATTATTTCCCTTATTATACGTTATTACACATACTTTATCTTAATCTTCTTCAACCCTTATTTAATTCTACATTAGATTTAAAATAACCATTTATACATAAATTACATTACATCATTTAGTTTGAGGTCTCAGTTTACAACATATTTCATGCCTTCATTGTTCACGCACGTCCGTGCTGTTTAGGAAACGCATGTTGCAGCGTCGTAGCCGCACGGGTTTACGTAAACGACCGTTACAATGAGGGAACAAGACATAGCAAGGACGAGTGGAGACCTCTATACCCACTCGTTTTCTAATGTCTTCCCTTTTTCTTGGCTTAGACGTTCTCATGGGGTTCCGGGTTTAACTTCTGCATTTCAGCCGTTTCTCCGTGTGTTTCGTTTGGGTTTTGCCTTCTTAGTCTCGGGATTCTTCCATAATTAAAAGTCAGTAAGGTTCTCATGGTCAGGGAAATCACGAATACGAAACATACGGTCAGTAGTATGTTTCATCAGAAATTGGTTGAGAATAATCCGTATCTATTATCAACATACGTTAATCTCTGGTCCACATTAGTATATAGGGGGATCTGGGAGTCTAATGCTTCTCTTATTTCTGTAAGCGGTAATGTCCCTTTATTCTTTTCTATTTTGGACCATATTGAGGTTTTCATTTCCTCACTTTTTATATTCGGAATAGTGTACGACAGGTTAATTGTCTTAAAATTGATTATTTTAGACTTATTATATTTGTGCTCGTTGTAATTAACGGCGCTCGAACAGTTGACTCTTTAGTTGCAAGTCGACATCCTTGTTTTATGGTTATCGTACCAAAATCTTGTAATAGTAATTCTGTCCTGTAACTTGGATCTATTCTTTCTGTATTATTATAGCAAGACAAAGTTCCAACAGTTTCTCTTGGAACAGAAAATAACCAGAGATCATTTCAAAGGTGTATGAATATTTCTCGTTCAGTACTTCCTATCAAGGCTTCACAAGAATCAGGTATTTCTTCCTGTTTTGTGTCTTTTAAAAATATAGCTAACATACAAGATCCAGATTTGACGTTATAAATAGGTAACGTAAGCTGGCGTACTAGGTTTTTGAATGATACGCACTCTTTTAAGTCTTGTGGATTGGCTAGGGCATATTTTCGTCTATCTTGATCAACAAGTAAATACTCTGCTTTAGGTGTGATAGTCATAAATGAATTTGTCTTCTTTATGTGAGTAAGGAAGGTCGAAATTTTTTACAAGTCATAAATGGATTGCTGGTTTATCAATGGAATTGTTACTACTGCGAATAACTTTTCATTTATTTCCGTGATTTGGACTTTTAATTTGGTATAGTAAAGAAATAAATTTGATACTTCGGGCTCTATGTGTAAATGTAAACCAAACGTTAGGTGCGTTTTTATTTCGTCTAACATACTTTATAGGTTAGGAGGATCTAATTGGTCGTATGACAAAGATTCTCCTGTGAGGGCAAATAATGCGAATTCGAACTTTCTAACATCTCTCGCAAGATTTAGTAGTGACATAGTAATTGTACGGAGTAATACCAGGGTAAGGCTTGAGTCCGTCACCACGCGATCCACTTCTTTCCTTAAATAATTCATTACGTTTACGGTTTTTGAGATTTTCTTAGATATCATTTCAATTTTATCTCTCTGGTAATTTGCTATACTGGCTTGTATCTTCTAATTTTACGTTCATTGCATTATTCAACTTTTTTACATTTTCCCTCAGGCTGTTTAAGTCTTCCTCCATTGTTAAACCAAAAAGGTGGGAGGCGAGTTCTCCGATGATGGGAATTGGGCCTGTAGACCTACGGTATTTATTTCTTCGAAAGCATACTTCAAAAATCTTCGTGGTACTTTGTTTTAATTTTTGTATTTCCGTATTAAACAATTCAAATAAGGCTTGTAGTCTTTGTCCATATAATATTAAAAAGGCTTGATGAGTTGAAACTTTTTGGGCGTTTCTCTCATTTAGATTAGGTAATGGTTTTTCGTTCATCATTGCGTAATTTCCATCATAAGGTTTCTCTTTCCTTGTAGTCGGTAATTTACGGTTTTCTATGGATTTCATTGCAGTAAAGTCTCTCGACAAGTATTCTATATTATTCGCTGATGTTTTCCTTCTGTCTTCCTTGTTGCTCATCCCAAGTGTCATGTCAATTTCTGCCATTTTCTTATCAAAGTCATCTATTACGAATTTTGATTTTAGTTTGGGAACAACTGGAATTGGAAACTCTTTATTATCTTTACTATGCCTTATTTTACTGGCCTGTAATCCTTTATCCGACCTTAGAAATTGAAATATCTATTCTTTGAGTTCATTCGTGTTTTTTCTAGTCTTGTTACTTGTTGAAACAAGGTCTCGAAGGGTTTTGGATCCAATTTCATAAACATTTTCCATGTATCATGGCTAGCTAGCAATGAATTTTCATGCTTGAATATTATTCCATGTTTTACAATATCTTGGGCTACTGCGTGAACAACGAGGATTATGATGATATTCTTAAGCCTCATCTTTTTGTTTGTTTCTAGGATTAATTTATCATTAATTTTACCCATTTTTGCAAAATTCGTCTATTTACTATTTTATTATTATTATTTTATATCAATTCAATTTTTGAATTGCTTTATGGTATTGCCCTACAAAATTGATTTGTAAGCGTAAGACAGAATTTCTGTTTATGAAAAGTATTTTAGGATTAGAATGGTTATGGAAGTAAAGCTAGGACTTCCAAGCTTTATTCTGGTTGTTATATGCCTTTATGACTGGTTGAGATATACCTTTATAGTTTTGCTAATAATTACTATACGACCTAATTTTGTATTATATTTTTCGAGTAAGCAACATATAAATAAGTAAGCAAGCAATACATATTTACACTGGTAACCTATTTTTTTGTTATTGGCCTAAAATTATTAGAATCTGCACTATGACAAAATAATTTATAAATATGAGATTAACTTATTCCACAGTTACATATTCCTATTATTAATAACTAATAGGTGGTTTTGAGTTTAGAATTTTCTCTTAATTTTATTGTTATTATTTTTATAGGCGTCTCGTTTTCTTTGGTATGTTTTCATACGTTTCAGAAATAATATGCTACCAAGGGATTTGTATTCTTCAGATTCAGGGTCGAATAAAAATTGTTTATACTATTGAATTTCCGCTAAAGGATGATGTATGCCTTCATATTTGACACATTGGGGATTTTTTTTCAAGATTATAGCAAATTTTGGGGGCTCTGCATTTATCAAGGAGTAAAAGGTCTGTTTGAGTGGGTCCCTTGGAATAGAAATACTTGATATTGAGGTTCTTTTGTAGGCATCTTATTAATATTGTAAACAGCCAAGTTGTTTCGTGCTTCTTTTTCTATATTTTTTTTTACTTCCCCTCTAGCCGGACGACACTTGGGGGTAATCGCGAGTGCTAATCCATACTTATTAGTGTGGGGTGCATACCCCACGAGATCCAAGTTATCTCGGAGAATGATTTAGATAGGTGGGAAAATTGTAAAAGAAACATAGTTAACGGCATTAAAACCTTAATTAACAAATACCCTCTAACTAAATCGCAATTTTTAAACAAAATTAATATGGATCATATTACGGACTTAGAACTAAAAAAAAATTATTCGAATTATTATGGAATTTTAAAGATGTATTTTCCACATCCGAAGATGACATCGAGCTGATACCGTTTTCTGAACATTCAATTCTAACGAGCGGTAATCCTGTCACGAAACAGCCATATCGTGTGCCGTATAAGCACAAAGAGTGGTTAAAAAAATAAAATTCATTAATTAGAAAAAAATGAAATGATACGCCCCAGTATAAGTCCATATTCTGCACCAGTGATCTTGGTACCAAAAACAAATGGTGATCGAAGACTTGTAGTACATTATAGAGCCCTTAACAAACAAGTAGTTAGTTATAAATTTCCTTTACCAAGAATAGATGAAATCGTTGACTCTATCTCGAGCAAAAACAAAATTTTTACTTATTTAGATCTTACCCAAGGCTACCACCAAGTGAAAATAGCCGAAAAAGATGTCTATAAAGCTGCGGTTTCTACAACTCAATGTGGTTCCTATGAATACTTAAGAGTAACTTTCGGACTTTAGACAAGCGCGCTATGTAGACCCTTATTACATCTATTAAGAGGATTAAAGAATATCATTTATTTTGTTGATGATGTCATATGCGTAGGAGAAAACGCTGAACAACACTTAGCAACATTAGCTAATGTGTTTGAGAAATTCAGAGAGTGCAATCTAAAATGCCAGCCTGAAAAAGTAAATTTATTTCAACCTAAAATTAAATTTTTAGGAGTAGTGGTGACGCAAGGAGAGATATCCCCAGACCCAGACAAAATAAAATATGTTAAAAACCTCAAGCCACCTAGAACTATGAAAGAATTAAGAGAAATTCTAGGTCATCCTGGTTACTTCAGAAAATTCATGCGCAATTACGCTCAAATTGCGAAACCCCTCAAGGAATTAACTAAAGGGAACTCCTAAAATGTTACCTGGTCCCAGGAAGCTCAAACTTCCCTAGACCGTCTCAAAAAGGTACTCACTTCGGCACTAATATTATCGCTGCCTGATTTTGAAAACGGACAATTCGTGGTCACAACCGATGCAAGTTCGAAGGGCATTGGCGCTATTCTTTCGCAAATAATCCCGGTAGAAAACCCTAATCCTCTAGAGGGAACGCCTAAACAAAAAATCATAGAAAAAGTTATATGCTATTCGAGTAGAACTTTATTAAAAGGCGAAAGTAGTTATTCCGCCAGAAACTTAGAATTATTATATATAATCCACCACTTGGACAAATGTAAGAACTATTTCATTGGTAGAAAATTTATGCTACGTTTAGACTATAAGAGCCGGCAACATTTGCGCACTTTTATAAACCCCACGGGAATTCGAGCTAGATGGATTATGAAAATCCAAGATCTAGATTATGAATTTGAATATTTAAAAAGTAAACAAAATGCAGCTTGTGACTTCTTGAGTAGATTCCCAGAAAATACGCCGTTGGAAGCCGAGGAGAACAAAATTAACGCCATCAATACTAAGAGTAAACATAAATGTAAGAAAAACAAAGTGAAAGACACACTAAAAGAAAATAAGGATAACTATTGTCCCTTGTCCTTAGAAAATATAAAAAGAAATCAAGAAAAGGACAAAATGTGTTTAGCACTTATTAATTATTTTGTGAATGATGATGCGTTATCAAATAAATTCAAAACTCTTAGAAAAGAAATAGATAACTTTTACTATGATCTTGATGAAGAAATACTATGCAGAATTGCGACTGCTGAGGCAAATACAAACCATACCTCAATAATACCTGTATTACCCCAAAACTTAATAATACCTGCCTTCGAATATTTTCATTCAGATATAGGTGGGCATTTTGGAATAACGAAAACTTTCCATAAATTAAAACAATATTTTTACGTGCCGTCGGCAGTAACAAAACTTAAGGAATTTGTAAGTACATGCGAAGCGTATAACTTAAGAAAAAACCCCCAAGCTTATCCTAAACCTCCAATGGGAAAAGTCCCGTTAGCGAGGTTCCCCTTCGATATTGTTTCATTTGATTTATATGGAACCAGTGGAGGCTTACCTGTCTCCAACAGGGGCCATACTTGCATTCTTTCAGCTATAGATCACTTTTCTGGATTTACTTTTGCTAAAGCATTAAAGAATCAAGGCGCTTACGCCACGAGTAAGGCGTTAGCGAAATTATTTTTAAAATTTGGAATTCCAAATAAGGTTATAAGTGATAACGGAAGCAATTTTGTTTCAAAAGTAACAAAAGACTTAATGAGTTTTCTTAACATAGAGAAATTGGTGACTTCCCCATATCACCCACAAGCTAATGGTAAAATTGAAAATAGGCATAACATATTTTCGAATGTATTAAGTATTTATACAAAAGACAGCAGGAACGATTGGATCGATTCTTACCTTATTTAACCAACATAATCAACACTGCCTATTCAGAAATAACCAAAGACAACCCTTTTTATTTACTATTTGGTCGCGATTTTAGAATCCCGTATGATGAGACTATTGAGTGCCTGGAATATTACAATAACTCGGAGGATTACAAACATGAATTCATAAATAGGATGAGGAAAACTTACAAAATAGTAAAACAAGACTTGGAAAAATGTAAAATAAGTCAAGAGCTAAGAAACCTACCCAAAATCAAAGGGAATATATATGTTAAAATAGGAGATTGTGTCTACCTAAAAAATGAGGCAAAAGCGGAAGGCAAGAAACTTTCCAAAAAATTTTCTGGACCGTACAGAATAGTCAAAAAGTATGATAACGATTTTTCTTTTAAAATGGTGAACCCCGATAGTGGAAGAAATTACAAGGCACATATTAGCCGAATAAAAAGAGCAACATTTCCAGAAAGATGGGTATCGCGTCCCTCGTCTACCGATTCGTCAGACGCAGAAAATGAGCACCCTAAATCAAGATTGGCAGAGCTAAAACCCTTTAATTTCATGCAAGACTATTTCGAGAATGATCGTGACGAGGAAAACTTTGAAGAATTTTTTTTTGTATTTTAAGTATATCACATATTACTCATGGTACACTTCATGAGTTTATGGTTGATTTTGATGTCACTCTTGGTTTCCTCAAATTTAATAATTAGCATGACATCAATCTCAATTCCATGAAGTCATCTAAACTATATATTAGACCCCATTATGAATTACTCTTACAGTTTGTTAATATAATTATGCCTGCTATGATTCCAAAAGAATTTCGAGGTCGCAATTTAAAAATAGTTAAGTATGGAGGTGCCATATGGAAATTGTTACAAAAATTTGAAAATCTAAATGTGAGCGGAGATTGCATTGATGGAACTACAACATCTACACTGATAAAACCAGGTCCAGTAAAGGAAAACCTAGTCTGGAGTGTTGTCCAGAAATTTGAACGACAAATAGAAGGAACAGGAGAAACAGAGACAGTAACTAGTTTTCCCAAAAAATTAATGACTTCAGAAAAATTAATGAAACGTTTGGATACTTCAATGCTTCCCGATCCAAACCAAAGGGCACAAATGTACCGTCACTTGTCCAGAAACTTGAAAACCTAGCTAAAGAAAATGGAAAACAAATCGTGAGATCTACCATTCCGGGAAAAGTCGAATGCGTTATGAACACAAATAAGCAACCGCATTGTCTTCGAGTGGAACGCACTACAATCAGACACTGTCCACTCAGATTCAGTCAATGCATGTAAGAACAAGATTGACAATTATTATTATTATTATTATTATTATTATTATTATTATTATTATTATTATTATTATTATTATTATTATTATTATTATTATTATTATTATTAAAGAAAATGGAAAACAAATGATGGAATCTGCCATTCCGGGAAAGGTCGAATGCGTTACGAAAACAAATGAGAAATGGTGGTTCTAAAACACCCACCAATCCAAACCAAAGGGCGCAATAGTATCATCACTGGTCCAGAGGCTTGAAGCCCTAGCTAAAGAAAATGGAAAACAAATGATGGGATCTTGCATTCCGCGAAAGGTCTAATTATTTATGAATCCAAATGAAAACTGGGTCTACAGCAAACCCATCCAATGAACCCCACAGGTAAAAATTGTATAGCTACTTGGCAAAACTATTGAAGGCTTATCGAGAGAAACTGGGCATCTTTTGTCGGGATCTCGCATAAAGCGACCGTTAGACTGCGTTATGACCACCAATGAAAAAAGAGTTGTCCAAAACACCCTCCAATCCAAACGGCACAATAGAACCGTCTATGGTCCAGAAGCTTGAAGCCCTAGCTAGAGAAAATGAAAAATAAATTATGGGATTTGGCATTTCGGGAAAGGTCGAATGCGTTATGAAAAAAAATGAGAAATGGAGATTCCAAAACACCGTCCAATTCAAACCAAAGGGCAAAATAGTATCGCCACTTTTCCAGAAGCTTGAAGGCCTAGCTAGAGAAAATGAAAAACAAATGACGGGATCTCGCATTCCGCAAAAGGCCGAATGCGTTATGAAAACAAATTAAAAATCGTGGGTCAAACAAACCCTCCAATCCAAACCACAGGTCCCACTTGTAACGTAACTTGACAAAACGCGGGGAGGCATATCGAGAGGCAATGAAAATCCAATGACGGGATCTTGCATTTCGCGAAAGGTCGAATGCGTTATGAAAACAAATGAAAAATGGAGGTTCCAAAACACCCTCCAATCCAAACCAAAGGGCACAATTGTACCGCCACTTGTCCAGAAGCTTGAAGCACTAGCTAAAGGAAATGGAAAACCAATGATGGGATCTGCAATTCCGGGAAACGTCGAATGTGTTATGAAAACAAATGAGAAATGGTGGTTCCAAAACACCCTCCAATCCAAACCAAAGGGCACAATTGTACCGTCACTTGTCCAGAAGCTCGAAGGCCTAGCTAGAGCAAAGACAACCTAATTTGACAATTGTCGGGGTAAAACGGATTTAACAAATAATGAACACACATCGTTTCGTGCGCTTAACTTAAATCCTCAGACGAATTAAATAAAAATTAGTTGTTATCACTATCATTAAGGGCAGAAGAAAAATCTGTTGGCGCTAGAAAAATTACTGTCACTATCATTAAGGGGCGGAGGAAATATTTTTGGCCAAAGAAAAATTGTTGTCCCTATCATTAAGGGGGGAAGAAAAAATTATGCTCAAAATTATATTTTGAAGATTAACATTCTCGTTGCACAGGAGATTTGCGTTCTTCTAATAGCTGACGATATATGAATTGAACTTGCTCACAAATTTCAAATGCATAGTCTCTACTTCCTGGAATTAAAGGGACTTAGAATTTTAGGGGAAAGGGTGCAAACTATTTTTCCTCTGGTCTTTACATAAAAATATACACTACGATTTTATTGCATTTTTTTTTATAGAAGTCATCATAAGTGCTCCTTGGCTATTTTCCTTATATATGGTAAAAAAACAAAAAAATAAAATAAAAGAGTGTCCAGTTTGAAACTTTGGATGCTCAAGTGCAAATTTTCCTTAAATCCAAGACGTTTCCTTAAATCTTGTCCATATGGGCACAGTTCCAGTCTTACTAAACAAATTAAGTATTTAGGTTGAATAGCAACTACCAGCTGATAGACCGCACTTGGTGAATTACAATAAAAACAATTACTCTTGGTTATAGAAACCATATCAACTCAAAATAATATAAAAGACTAGCGTATTGGAGGATGTTCCAGACGATGCAACTTTTGAACTGCAAAAGCCAGATATATAGACTGCGAAGCTCGAGTATCTCTTCGAGTATAACTCTTTTTAGCTGCACTCATAAAGACAGCTGATTTGCAAACCATTAGACATTGGAAAATAACTCCTCCTCCCCCCTCCACCGAAATTTTAGTATATTGACACCACTGTCTTTTGTATTGTTCCCTTTTTCTCATAACCTGCTTTTTCCCGGCCAGGAAATAAAGTCCTCTTCTTTAAATTTCGCTAAGAAAGCTTTTATTTTGTTCTTTTATGGGTGTATGTGCTCCTTCCGTCTATATGTTCTAACCTGGTAGTTTTGGGGATGTGATTTTTTTTCATATTAGCAATTAAATTGACATCAATAATAATAGGACTGACATTACTAAAAGAAGTGTGGTTACGTGTTAAGCTCGGGGCTGTTCAAATCTTCCAATCGTAGCGTTTCTTTATGGCTGCCAGTACGGATCCGTCCAATTATTAGCTTGTTAGTTGTGTCTATTTCATGAAATTCTTGCACAATGTAAATAGAGGACTAAATTGAACCCATGGCCGAACTCTCCAAGTATTATGATAGAACTCCACAAACTGAAAGCAATAGTGTATAAAGTAATATTAAAAAGAAAAGGTAACTTTTTTTCAGCTACTGATACAAATTGAAATTAATTAAATTAAAAAAATTATTGTTTGTTCTATTGTTTGTGCTTTCCAGGAATTGGACTAGGTGATAATAGGATATACAAGTAAAATTTTACATTTACTATGGTTAAATTAGAGTCCAGCCAACCCCTTTCCTAGAACTTTTTTTATATATGGTCATTTTGTTACCCCTTAGGATATCTTACTCACATTTTGAGACTTTCTCTTTGACTCCACAATTTTGCGTGTTGGGGAATTTTTGAGGGTGGGAGACGCCAGCCCCGGCTCTTAAGGTGTCGGGCCACATGGTCCCGACACTGCCATGACATTTTTGTGTGATGTTTTTCTGGGGGAGGGGGACAGCCCCCCTCATATACGAAATAATTTATAATTTCTGTTCGTTTAAGTTTTAATATTGCTCCTTACTTCCAGTTGAGTTTTTTTATTTATTTAATTGACAAATAAAACACGTGCTATTTGCATGGATCATTTTTTCCTCTTGATAAAGGTTTCCAGACGTGAAGTTTTTTTTTACATTTAAATGCTGACAGAAAAATAGTAGTCGATGTTATTTCATAGATTCATAGATTTTTCACAATGTTCATAGATTTTCACAATTTTTAGAAAATACTTCAACAATCCAAATGATAAAAAAGAAGGGAAATAAGGCGAATATAGAGCATCTATTTACAAATATAAACATTTATACAAAAAATCACGTCTTCATTCTGTGGACCTTGGCTAAAATTACAAAGCCAAAAGGGTTCATTCAACACGCGCAAATTTTACACCACCTTTCAAACTAAGATTACTTTCTGGGTTACCGCACACTATATATATATATATATATATATATATATATATATATATATATATATATATATATATATATATATATATATATATATATATATATATATATATATATATATATATATATATATATATATATATATATATATATATATATATATATATATATATATTTTTTTTTTTTTTTTTTATATATATATATATATATATATATATATATATATATATATATATATATATATATATATATATATATATATATATATATATATATATATATATATATTTCTGATTTAATTCAACAGTAAAAGAAGGAAAAATTGAAAAACTGGACATTTTTTCTGATTTGAAGGCTATTAAGTTTTTTTTACATTTAAATATTTACAGAAAAAAAATAGTTGTCAATGTTTTGTTTTTATATTTATATATCTATCTGAATTCACCGTTTCGAAACGGACCAAAACTTTTTAGAAATGCACCAATTATCCAAATAAAAAAATTACGAGAAAAATGGTGAACAGACTTTTTTTTAATAAGAATAAGTTTTACACAAGAAACTCAAGTCTTATTTCCGTTGAATTCAGCTTGGTTCAAAATTCCAAAGCCTGAACAATACGCATCGTTTTTCAAGTTGAAAAGGCGTATTTATCCAACTTGCGCGAATTTAACGCTATCTTTCAAACTAAGGTTTCTTTCTAAGTTACCATCCAATTTGAACGGTCCTAGCCGAATGTTTAGGGGGATAGACTTGACATCCTGAGGAGAGGGGTTTGACTCCTAGTGTCGCTGGTTATTTGGTTTGGAACGGAGTCAATGACGTGACTATGTAAGCTTAGCCAGAGTCAACCCAGCTCTAAATAGGTATCTGGAGAAAAATTGGGAAAAGCCTAGGCAACATCAAATAATTTACCCCCAACCGCGCATTGTCCTCCCAGCCAAAGGCGGAAATCAGGAAATCGGTACCTGCTCTACGTACACCATTGGTCAGCATGCAATTATTTTTCACCGACCAATTTGAACGTTTTTGGGCTTATTTTAGTTTGAGAGATTTTCTTAGTATGTTGTATGTTCTAAGTTATGGAAATATTTTCAATTTTGTACAATTACTTACTAACTCACTCAGTAAACAAATTGATGGCTTGACCAAGCAAATATTTGTCTGTATTTATGCATTGGGTTAACAACACTACTAAGCTCCTTGCATCGGCCCTGCAGTACGTTTCTTCGCCTGGGTTCGAGCTCAGGGTTCCATATTACCCTGAGATCAAACCCACTGCACCACCACAGGAGAATTTATCAGGTATTCATGTTTTGGAAATTTAAAATGATTTGCCAATAATAAGTCAGTACCGATTTTAGGCCTCATAATCGGGGAGGCAAGGTATACCATAGTAGCTTAACAATAATAAAAATGAAAATAATTTAATGTCACTTGTCAGAAAACTGAGAGGGGGGCAGCTGGCCCTCCTACCTTGGTCTAGAACCACCACTGTAATACACTATCGTTTTTTTAATGAAAAAGTCAAATAATCATTTACACATATACGCTCATACAAAATTGGCAAAAAAAAACACCACGTCAGACTGGCCCTTTAAACTACAAAAAATTAACGAAATATAAAAGGAGACTTTTATTAAAAAATACAAGGCAGAGGGTAATTTGGGTACTACTTCCTCAAAGGGTAGAGTTTCTACATTAGTAGGTCCCTCCCAAATTAAAAAATTAAACCAAAATTCGAGTATCTCCGTTAGTAAATACAGAAAGGTAGCTAATTTAACAAACTAAAATAATTCAACATAATAGGTATACATAAAAAATACATAAAACTTCCTAAATAAACAATATGAACTATAGGTTTATACTAAAGCTGTTTTAAATTTGAGGTTGATTAGTTTGTTAGGTTTACGCCTCAATGTCAGTTTTGAGGTTTACCCAAAGAGCAGGTGAAATGGCAGTTTAAGCTAGAGCTGACAAGTGTCTAAGGAGATGGCAGACAATTGAAGCAATTCAAATATACGGCTGTTTTAAACAAATAATGTTTGCTAATAATTTTGTGTAAGCTTATTTAATAATTTAGTTAACTCTAGAAATTAGGAACGGTAAACCTAATCAGCTACGTAATTTCGACTTTATTGACAAGTTTGACTCTAGAGTGCCATGGACATCAGGGGCATAATTTGGAATGGGACAAGGGAAGGGGCAACTGCTCCTCTCTGAGCTCAGTTTGCCCCCTCCCAGACCCTAGTTTGCAACTTTTTTAGTGGAAAATATACTATTTAAAGACTTTAAAAGAACGAAATATTAGGGACGCACTCAGTTTTTTCGTACTGTGATTATGACGGTTAACGATTTGTCCAAACATGTTTTGAAACTAGTCTGAGAGGTTTGAATGTGCCTGGTCTCAGTGGTCATAGGTGAATATGGCTAGGAGAAGACAGATCCTCACTTCTCAATTGCATACACTATCGACAAATATTGCTAAAAATACGTAAAACGTAATTTTAAATCCTACACATCAATTTAATTAGTGGTTGAATTAAATTTTTAATATAAATCTGAAAAAAAAACTTGCCCTAGGAAAGAATAGTAAAATACTGTAAAACTTGAATACGGATTTCAATACTTCCAGATACGCCACAGCTTGATTTAACCCAGTTTTTAAACTTTTTTGAAGAACAAAAACGTAGTCAAGCATTACTTTTTGAAATGTTTTAACAGCTTTAGCATAAACAAATACAGTCTTTGAGGTGGCTTAAAAAGAAGAGAAATCATATACTGTATAACTAAATAGTAAAAATCTTAAAACAAACTTTACACACATGACGTCATATGACGACACATCACGTCAAAATTATGCTAGCTTTAAAATTTTTCTAAGGCAATCAATAAAGGCTGAAATTAACAGTAAGCCCATTTCTTCATAACTCCGATTGTTAAACAAGCCACACGCGTATAAATTGTACCTTGTTAAGGTCTACACTAAATTTATCTCTTTTAAATTGTGTTCTGAGAGAAGACTACCAATTTTGTATGAGAAAACCGAGGAGGCAACGTCACAAGAAGGATTCAAAAAGGATAAAAAGGACGAAAAGGATAATAAACGGCATATATTGTGTGGCAAAAGGAGCAAGCGACCTTGCGAGGTGGATTGCGGCTATTACGTTTGAGTGAAAGCGAAATATTCTAATTTCAAAAAAATATCACTCCTTGAATACCAATCTTGATAGCTATAACAATCGTAAATAATATAGATGTTATACATTCAATAATCCATCATTTAGATAGAAATTGTTTATTTATTTTGAAGAAAAAGAAGAATTTTGCCGGCCGTAGAAAGGAACAACTAATGTTTAATCTGAAACAGAATTAACCCAAATGTTTGTCTCCATAGACATTTTTTCGTTGATCAAAATTGAACATTGCTGCCGAAGTGAAATGAACCCCTGCCAGGGCCAAAACCTCTCAAAAAAGAACCTTTTTCAAACACAGATGTTAAAAGTGTTGTCAGTTGTACTATCTATTGACACTGTTAATTCAATAGTACATTCTCTAAACAGGAGAGTCTCATTCATCTTGAAGGCAAATTTTGCCGGCTGGAAAACAAACTTCTCAACTCTGGTAAGAAACAGAAGAAATTCCAGAAAGATATTATTTCGTTGGTCGACATAAAATACGCTGCCAAAGTGAAATTTCACTCCTGCCAGAGCCAAAAATTCTCAAAAAGGAACCTCTTATGAATGCAAATTTTACTACATTACCAATTTGCTTTCTATCAATCCTGAGAGCAGAAACAATTTATTTATTTTAAAAAGAAATTTTGCCGGCTGGGGAAACAAATTTTTCAAATCTGGTTCGAAATAAAAGCGAGCTCATACATACGTTTTTTCGTCTGGCGACATAAAATAAGGCTGCCAAAATGAAATTCGACTCCTGTCGGGAGCCTCAAATTCAGGGCTTCCACTTTTCGATTTCAATTTTCCCTATTTTCATACCAATTTTCCCTAAAATTCCTCGTGTTTAGGTCTAATTTCTCCCTATTTTTCTCCCTAGAAAAAAAAAGGATATTTTGCACTAGATTTCCAACGAATTTATACGAAACAGTGCAGCATCAAATTGCTATTTTATGCTTCAGATAATGATAACATATAAAATCTTTTACACTTCAAATAAGTGCCATCTCCAGAACTATATCGCACGTACCGTTTGCCTTCGTCTTTAAGCCAGCGACAGCTTTTAGTCTGTTGAGGGTGGATAAAGTTTTATCTTCGTTTTTCAACCAGAAATTGACTCGAAAAAGTGAGACTAGTGTGACATTATCGAGACTATTTCGGATGTCTGTTTTGATTAATTTCAGGAGGCTGAACAAACGTTCAGCTGGAACGTTGCTAAAAGGTAATGAGAAGATCAGCCATATGCACTTCCGCAGTTCCGGGTACCTGATTTCGCCACTACGAGTCTTCAGACCAAGTATCTTCTTCCAGTACTGCTCAACTGACAGGTCTTCAACTTGGGCATCTCCCAAATGAAGTTCAGTGACATCAGTCATTGCTTGTGACCTTCATTCTACGTCCGTTTTCTGGAGCGAACACTTTTCTGTTAGAATAGGAAATCTCACAAATAGTGGCCTTAGAGATTTTGGCTTCAAATTTCTTGCATTCCTTGGTTCAACTAAAGCCAAAATGTCATAAATTTTGTCTTTAAACTTGAACCGGTGTTTGATCTGCTTGATTAGGACGAAATAGTAATTTAAATACAGCTGGTAAAAGAGATAAATATTATTGCTCGGGTCTGTAGGATTTTTAATTTCTCGCATGGAATTAATTGCAGCTATTATCCCCTATGTAGGGTTTAAATGCAGGTACTACGATTAAAGGTCAGGAATAAGTTTGATAAACGTATCAATACTGCCAATATAGTCCAGTTTCATGAAGTTAGACGCAACATCATTCACAAGTTTGCCGACACTTGCCCTTAGGGAGTGGAGAAGTGGGAGCTCGGATTGAAAAACTGTATTGAATTCGTTGGAGAGGCCAAGAGAGTAGTCCATGAATTCAAGGTATGGCTTAGTCAACTTGCTTTGTAATGTCGACAAGATAAGGTCATTTGTTGCAGTTGGGTCGTCAAACGTGGTTTCCTCGAAATACTGAATAAGAGCCACGCGTTGCTCAATAAGCCTTTTTGCGCAGGCCTGAAGGGATAACCAAAGGGTCTGTCCCGGAGCAAGAATTTGGTGTGCTTCGTATCAAAAAAATTCCTGAAATTCGGCATACTTATCTCGCCTGGAAGCGCTTCTGGAAAAGTGGGCAGGATTCTTTCAATCTGCTGGTGACCTCTTTTTCCCATGGTCATGTGCAAATCCGCAGGGGACCATCCAAATAGAGCAGCAGCTGCCTTTGTAAAAAAACAGCTCATCATGGAACATATTTACTGGTGACCCCACTCTGGTCCAGCTCAGGTCAATGCATGACCCCACTCAAGGTTACCTACATATGACAATATAGAAAATTTTTTCTTTATATCTGAGCAATAGAAAATTGTCATTTACTCTTATATAGAATGCAGTATAAAGTCAAACAGAAGACAATATCTTGCTTTCTTCTATTATGTAGAATGATAAAAAAGTCATACAGATGACTTTATGCCTCATTCTTTTATAGAGCAAACATAAATAAACTCATACAAATGACTTTTTATACCTCATGCTATTATAGAGCCAGCAAAAATAAAGCCATACAAATGACTTTTTATATATCTCACTATTATTGAGAAAACATGAATAAAGTCATACAGATGACTTTTTATATATTACACTATTATAGATCAAACATGAATAAAGTAATGCAGATAACATTTTATACCTTGTACTTCTATATAGCAAACATGAACAAGTCCTACAGATAACTTGGTATTTTTATGTTAAATGCACTCTTTTATATATGTCAAACTGGAGATACAACAGAAAACCCATTTTGTATGGGTTAATTCAAGACACTGTTATGCAGTAATTAATGCTTAGTGTGGTTTCCAATGTGTTGACAATATTTAAACTGTTGTTTTGGGGGGTTTAGGGGGAGAAAGAGGTACCTAGGTTAGGTTACATATTTAATATATGCTATGCTTTACAAATGACTTTTTATGTTTGTAATTATATATTTCTATTTCTAGAGAAATGATGGAGAATGATATAAAGTCTTCTGTATGACTTTTTAAACATCAAATTATTGTTAAGAAGTACAAATAAAGTTATACAAAGACATTTTGGTTTTCTTATTTAATATATGATCCACTAAAATTTCATACAGAAGAAATTATATTACCCCACTGATACATAGAGAAAACAACAAAAAGTCATTTGTAAGACTTTATTTCTGTCTGCTCTATAATAGCAGGAGGTGTAAAAAGTCATCTATATGACTTTATTCATAATGCTTTATAGTAGAATGATATATTAAAAAGTCCACTCACTCAGGATTCTTTCAATCTGCTGGTGACCTCTTTTTCTCGTGGTCTAATTTTCCCTGAACATCCCTAACAACCCTTAATTTACCCCAGATTCCCCTGAATCCCTAGATTCAAAATAAGTGTCCCTAAAAGAAGTGATTTTCCCCTAAAATAGGGATTTTCCCCTAGAAGTGGAAGCCTTGCTTAAATTTCCCAGAAAACAAATTCCTATAAATCACAATCTTAAAAATATTTCCAGTTGTAATCCGCCAAGCAGAAACAATTTATTTATTCTGAAGAAAATTTTGCCGGCTGAGGAAACGAATTCTCCAACTCAGATCCAAAACAGAAATAAGACCATAAGAACATTTTTTCGTAGGGCGACCTAAAATAAGGCTGTCAAAGGAAAATTTGACTCCCGTCAGAGTTTAGAATTACTCGGCAAAAAAAGTACAGCCTCCTATAAATATCAGTCTTAATAATATTACCAATGGCAATTTCATATTGATTGCGGGCTGGGGAAACGAATTTTTCAACCATGATCCGAGACAGAAATAAACCAAATATTTCACATATAAAGACGAATTTTCATCGGGTGACGTAATCCGACCATTGAAGCAAAGTGCGACTTCTCTCAGAAACCAAGCTTTACCAGTATTCATGCATCAGTTTACTAACCGACTGAATACATAAATCAAATTTAAAATCAGCATTGTACGACACAAACAGATCCAGATTACGGTGGTTCGATTCCTCATTTTGATCATATAAATCAGATCGATATCAAGGAAAACAGTTCAATTACAAAGGCTTATAGATTTACATACAAGAAATAACATACAATAAAGGTAAATGTTTACATTAGTTATTTATATAAAACAAAGAAGTGAAAAGACATAATTTTGGATTGAACACAAATGGCGCAAAATAATGCTACTAAGCAAATAAAAAAGGAAAATAATATGAAATACAGTCTATTTGAAGACCCACAGTTTCATTTTGAAGTTTTTCTCTGTATTTTTCCTTCCCTGCTGACCAGTTAGAGATATTTTATGATTACAGTTGACAATATTGTCTATTTTAAGTGTCTCATTTTGTTTTTTTTACTTTTCCATTTTACTTTCACATTTCTTTCGACCAGGGCTTCCACACCCTGTTTTTTTTCTAAGATCTTGAATTATCAGCCCATAGACCGGGATCATAGAAAAAGTTCATTGAAACATGTATATAAGAAAAGTATATTAAACATTATCTGTTAAAAGTAAACTAAGTATATATTTTACTTAATTACTAATAATAATTAACTTAATAATTTAACTTAATTACTATTTAATATCTGTTTTTTTCCCAAAATTAAACAGTTTTCGAAAGAAAAATTCACCAAATATTGTTCTTTCGTCAAGATTAATTTTTTGTCTGTTTTAACATTTACTTGTACAAATGAAATGTGTGTGTGGGTGGGACAGGGGATCAATAAGTTATAATAAAGCCTTTCTCTTCAGATACTTTCTTTTCTTATCTCTTAATACAGTCTATTATAACTGCCACATTTTTAATTTTAAAGTTTTCCGTTTTATTTTTCCTCTCGATCTCATCAGGGCTGATGGAATTTTTTCCCGAGACCTTAAAATTTCAGCCCTGAAATTGGGATTTGTGGGAAGGTATATCAAAATATATATATAGGAAAACTAGATTAAACATTAACCATAAAAATTATAATATGTAAATATATTATTACCATTGAATATTTACGAATTTTTTTTAATCTTAAGAATTTTCGAAAACTGAAGGGATATTACTAACTTGTCAGGGATAAGTGTCTTAATTGTTAGGGGTAAGGGATATTCTTCATACAAGCCCTCTTTTAATATATAAATAATTCAGCAACAACATTTGGGGAATTACTGTTTACTATGTGCCAAAAACAACATTACATCACCTTTATCCTAATTAAAAGTAAGTTTGGGACAGAAAAAATAAACTAACGTTAAAGCTTCTTAAATACCTGGGATTCGTTGAAGAGGGTATTAGGGGCACTCTACTACATAAACACAGAGTCACGCCACACAACTTTCAGATCTCAGATGAAACTCTATCTGGAAATAACTAACATAATTAAAGTGGGTATGGACATGCAGATAACGGTATGGATTGATCAAAACTATTTTGCACCAAAATTTACTTAAAGCAGGCAAGGGGTTACTCAGCAGTGTTGGCACGTTTGTATATATTTGAATAATGACAGCGAATAAAGGCATATGTTTAATTTTATATTGGTCGGGTATTGTTTGCAAGAAATAGTTCTTTTTGTGCAGTGCTTTCCTTTATGCCCAAATTAAACAAATTAATTTTTAATGAATAAAAATCCTTCCCAATTTCCTAAATGAAATTGTCAAAAAGGTCCCTATACCCGAGTAGTTACAAAATAGATTCACCACAGAGCCCAAAATCCCGCATATACACATAATTTTTGTTCTTCGGAGGGGAAGGGGGGAAGAGAGGGATAATTTGAGCAAATTCGTTATTTGGGGGAACAAATAAATAAATACCATATAACCTGAAAAAGAAATACCCCAAAACTCAAGAAAATTTAGAATTTCAGAGAAGGGGTCCCAAGCAGTCCCTTCCCAAAGATATTGGGTTTGAGGAGGAGCAAAGATGACCCCTACCCTCTCTTTGACTACCTTCTGGCCAAATGTGCTCAGCAAGGCGTGTTCGAAATTACAGTGTGAAACGCAATTAGGATTCTAAAGTAGAGAACTATTCTTATTCTATTTAACAAAATATACTTTATTCAGTTAAACAATTCTATTTATTAAAATTGATAGAATTAGTCAATGAAGGTGACAATTTCCCAAGATTGATTCAGAGGAGCTTAGTAAGCAAATTCTTAATAAACATGAATTAAAATAATTAATTAAATATAATAAATGTAAATTTATAAAAAATGTAATACAATATTATATAAACATAAAAAACAAATATATGATATAAATATGATATAATAAGCAATCAATATAAAAATTATAAAACACTACAATCTTCTGGTCTATGGGATTTTTGTGTGATTCGTATAATAGTTAATTTACCAGCAAGCGCACCTCCCCCTTTATGGTCTTAAAAATATTTTTTTAAATATATTTATATTTATATTATAATTATAATTTTATATTTAAATATAAAAATGTATTTTTCTATTACTTAAAATAGTCACATGCCATAACTCCTATATTAAGCCAGTAATCGTCTGATTCTCTAATTGATCTCCATAATTTTGAGTGAATAATTTACAAAAATAATTTTTGGAATCATCTAAAAAAATGAATATTACTGGACGAAAACAGAATAACCCTGCAAGTTATCCCAAAGAATTTCATTGTTTTCTTGTAATAATTTTATATCCCCAAGGCTATATATGATACCAACAGGAGGGGGGAGGAGTAGTATGCTAAGTATGGATTTGCTTGCTTTATGTTCCATGCCATGCTATTTGCTTACTTTATGTTCTTTACTGTGCTATTTGCTTACTTTATGTTCCATGCCATGCTATTTGCTTACTTTATGTTCCTTTCCAAGCAAAGCGATCAAACATGTTTTGGAACTATGGTTGAGATTGTATAATGCAATCAGACTGGTTTAGAGGATATGTGCTTTGGCAAGATTGTTCATCCATCATCATAACAGGTTTTTTCTCAAAAATTGTCAAACAGTAATAAGCTCTAGGCTGAAGGTACCTTGCATCATGTCTAGAATTGATTAGCATATGGCTTTATATCATTTTGCGTAAAAGCTAACTCTATTTGCGAAAAAGGGTATAGCAATTGTGAATTGGTTTGTATGAACGATATTAATTTTGATTGAATAATAGGGATATGAATGATCCTAATTAGTGATCGGATCGTATAAAGGTGGAGAAAAAGGGTTAAACTGACTAGCAGTTAAGGTAATACCGAAGGGCTTATTAATTCAGGCAATTTCTTATAAATTTGGAATAACATCAATCTGTGAAAAGGGTTAACGATGATAGAATGACCTTGTGACTTGACCTGACTTTACTTTTTCAATGTGTTCTGTATAATACACAAGAGATGTTCGATCAGTGTTGTCAATTTCAAATAGGGTCTAAGGTTATAGTATACAAAAAAGTTGATACTAAGAGAGATGTAGATGGCAACAAAAGAATTTTAATTAAGAAATTCAGAACAATCCATAGAAATCCTTACAAATCAAGTAGTGAGGTGTATATGAGTATGAACCGTCAAGGATCATAAGCACCAATGACCCTAACCACCAGGGACCTCAACCCCCAAAGGTCCCCTATCCCCAAACTCCAAGGGAGTCCCCTCCCCCCAACTTTTTGGTCCCCCCCATTTTTTTAAATTTTTTTGAAGTTTTTTTTTACTTTTTTTTGAAGTTTTTTTTTTACCTTTTTTTAACATGGTATTTTTTCAACTTTTTTTTTACATGTCTTCGAATGAGATGAAACATACTTAAAACATTAAAACTTTACATTTAATATTTCCCAAACTCAAAATGAGAATGGTATGGATATCTTAGTCATGACCTTTACTATTAGAAAAATAATGTTTGTAGTAGCGCTTTTTTTTTATTGGACTAAATTTTTTTATACACTTAGAAATTATTCAACCTTTTTTTGAGTATCTTAAAATGACATGAAATATGCTTATGGCTCTAAAAATTGTACTCTATGCTTGCTCAGAGACACGATGTGGCTTTCCCTCTGGTACTCTATGGCCGGTTATCGACACTACCTAGTTTATTGCATGTATTAAATCAGTATTTTTTACACATTGGAACGATAAACACATAACTAATACCTCTAAAAAGTGAAGATGAAGCTTTTTAATAAAGTGTGTTCACATGACAATGATATTGTAGCATTGAATGCCGACAAGGAGAAGTATTTAAACTATGAAACAAGTACAAGTGGTAGCACTATTGGAAATATTAGCGTGCATTGTCATGACAGTGAGGAATTTAATTTCTTTGGAGTACCAAAAAATTCCATTATACAAATGGTGGATATGCGAGAGTGAGATATCCAGAGATGATCGCACTCAAAGAGAATGCCAACATAAAAATAGTAGTTGATGAAGAGGAACATCTTCTTACTAGTGCTTGTGGTAACATGCTACCTGTTCATAGAACCTATCGTCATCTTTTAAGTATTAGCATTCAAATGAAAGCAAAGGGGAAACTAAAGGCTTACTCTTCTACCAATATCATAAAACACATCTTGTCTACGTGCCGGAACTGTTACCTGTGTAAAAATAGTGTGATAATAGACAGTAAAATGGCCAGAAAAATAAGAAAGGGATTGGTAGAAAATACTACAGAGGAATGTGAAGATGAATCGATGAAAAACAAAGTGCAAGCAAACGTTACTGCCTTCATTGGTCAAACGGTCAATGAACCAACTAATAGCAAAGATGAAACGCATATTGAACCTGTCGGTGACACACCTTTAAAAATTGTGTATGACTCAAAATGGAATAATGATTATTCTACTGATTACGAACTAAGAGAAGACAATAGCTATAGTATCAAGAGACAACATGATGAACCATTTTATGGAACAGATTCAAAGTGTCCAAAGTTGTTCATTGATATTAATAACGTATAATAATATATATTTTTGTATTAATATTCTACATGACATTATTTCATTAAAAATATATTATGCATTACATTGTTATGTGCTCATTATTTTTAGAGTAAGCTAGCATATCAAACCTTTAGAATGTCTGTTAAAACATCGGAGATATAAGAATAGGAATTTGCATACATCATATGTCGGATAGATAGGTTAACATAGAGAAAATTTTAGTAAGATAATGGATAAATTCTATATCAACATATATTGGTAGATACTTGGGATAGTTATGACAAAATCTAAGTATCAGAGTGAATGAAATCTTCATCAATGTCTTTTAGCAGATACGTTTGATAACACTGACATAATTTAAGTATCAAATTGAACAAATTCTTTATTAACATTCTTTATCGATATCATTAGTCGGGTACGTCGGATAACATTGACAAAATCTATATATTAGAATGAATAAATTCTTTATCATCATCCGTTGTCGGATTTGTCATTAGGAAAAAATTGTATGTAAGTAAGTAAGTAACTCTTTCTTGAATTCACCTCTTGGATACACAATGCAGAAATTATGAAAAAAATTATAATTTCCATACTTAATTTGAATGCAATTGAAACCGAGAGTTCTATGAATCCTCCCCGCAATGAATTCTAAGAGTTTTATGACCCCTCCCCACAATGAATTCAGATGGTTTTAGGACTAACCCCTAGCCATAACTCTATTCAACCTTGAGCGAAGGTATAAAAGTTTGATGAAGTACTTCTCTACTTAACAACTACATTAATAGCTTCCAAAATGATAGGACTATATGACACAGAATTTATCGGTTCGAAATAATCATCTTGTGGTCTTATATTTGAAGGTACATTTTTATTATTGTCTATTGAACTCGAAGAAATTGGCTGTTATCATTGGACAGTGAACTATAATAAGTTTGAGTACGATAAACGCTTATGGAGTACTACATTACGTCGTATAAATAGACTGGTATTCTACGATAGAGTGATTACACCACTTAATAATAGAGGTCAGGAACTGAGAAATGTTCATGAGGAAGTCAGGGAAATTTACAGCTTTTTCGGGGTTGAAGCACTCTATGTAAAGGGTAATGTACCTACAGATAAAGTTTTAATTCAAAAGTGTGAAGTTTTAATTCAAAAGTGTTCAAAAAGAGGAGAATTAAAGAAAGAGTTTGTTACTTACTTGCAATTTTTTCATAATTTCTTGAATGAAATTTCCATATTGTGTATCCATGAGGTGTATTCAAGGAAGAGTTTGTTACTTTCTTACAATTTTTTTTTATAACTTCTTGAATGAAATATCTCTATTGTGTATCCAGGAGGAGAATTAAAGAATGAGTTTGTTAATTACTTAAAATTTTTTAATAATTTCTTGAGTGAAATTGCTGTATTGTCTGTCCAGGAAGCGAGTTCAAGAAAGAGTTTGTTTGCAATTTTTTTCATAATTTCCTGAATTAAATTTCTGTATTTTCCATCCAGACGGTGAATTCAAGAAAGAGTTTGTTACTTACTTAGAGTTTTGTCATAATTTCTTGAATGAAATGTCTTTTTGTTTATCCAAGAGGGGAATTCAATAAAGAATTTGTTACTTACTTACTTACAATTTTTTCATAATTTCCTAAATGAAGTTTCTGCATTATGTATCCAAGAGGGGACTTCATGAAAGAGATTGTTTCTTACTTAGAATTTTTTCAAAATTTCTTAAATGAAATTTCTGCGTCGTGTATCTAAGACGTGAAAACAATAAAGACTTTACTTACAATTTTTCATAATTTCTTAAATGAAATTTCTGCGTCGTGTATCTAAGACGGGAAAACAATAAAGAGTTTACTTACAATTTTTTCATAATTTCTTAAATGAAATTTCTGCATTGTGCATCCAAGAGGTGACTTCAAGAAAGAGTTTGTTACTTACTTACATTTTTTTTCATAATTTCCTGAATTAAATTTCTGTATTGTGCATCCAAACGGTGAATTCAAGAAAGAGTTTGTCACTTACTTACAATTTTTTCCTAATTTCTTAAATGAAGTTTCTGCATTGTGTATCTAAAACTTGGAAACAACAAAGAGTTTATATACAATTTTTTCATAATTTCTTAAATGAAATTTCTGCATTGTGTATCCAAGAGGTGACTTCAAGAAAGAGTTTATTACTTACTTACAATTTTTTTTCATAATTTCTTGAATGAAATTTCCATATTGTGTATCCAAGAGGTGACTTCAAGAAAGAGTTTGTTACTTGCTTGCAATTTTTTCATAATTTCTTGAATGAAATATCTTTACTGTGTATCCAAGACGTGAAAACAATAAAGAGTTTGTTACCTACTTGCAATTTTTTCATAATTTCTTGAATGAAATATCTGTATTGTGTATCCAAGAGGTGAAATCAATCAAGAGTTTGTGACTTACTTACAAATATTTTCATAATTTCTTGAATGAAATTTCCGTATTTTGTATCCAAGAGGGGACTTCAAGAAAGAGATTGTTACTTATTTAGATTTTTTTTTCATAATTTCTGGAATGAAATTTCTACATCGTGTATCCAAGAAGTGAAAACAATAGAGTTTGTTACTTACTTAGAATTTTGTCATAATTTCTTGAATGAAATGTCTTTTTTGTTTATCCAGGAGGCAAATTCAAGAAAGAATTTGCTACTTACTTACAATTTTTTCATAATTTCTTAAATGCAATTTCTCCATTGTGTATCCAAGAGGTGACTTCAAGAAAAAGTTTGTTACTTACTAAAAATTATTTTTCATAATTTCCTAAATTAAATTTCTGTATTGTGCATCCAAACGGCGAATTCAAGAAAGAGTTTGTTACTTACTTACTTACATTTTTTTCATAATTTCTTGAATGAAGTTTCTGCATTGTGTATCTAAGAGGTGAATTCAAGAAATAGTTTGTTACTTACGTACAATTTCTTCATAATTTTTTGAATGAAATTTCTGTATTGTGTATCCAAGAGGTGAATTCAATAAAGAGTTTGTTACTTACTTTCGATTTTTTCATGATTTCTTGAATGAAGTATCTGTATTTTGTATCCAAGAGGTGAAATCAATAAAGAGTTTGTTTTTTACTTACAAATATTTTTATAATTTCTTGAATGAAATTTTAGTATTGTGTATCCAAGAGGAGACTTCATAAAAGAGATTGTTACTCACTTTTAATTTTTCATAATTTATTTACAATTTTTTTCATAATTTCCTGAAATAAATTTCTATACTGCGCATTCAGATAGTGAATTCAAGAAAGTTTGTTATACATTCATAATTGTTTCATAATTTCTCGAATGAATTATTTATATTGTCTATCCAGGTGCTAAATTCAAGATATAACTTGTTACTTACTTATAATTTTTTCATAATTTCTTAAATGAAATATCTGTATTGTGTCCAGGAAGCAAATTCAAGATAGAGTCTGTTCACAATTTTTTTTTAATTTCTTGAAGGAAATGTCTGTATTGTGTATCCAGGAGGAGAATTCAAGAAAGGGTTTGTCACTTACTTACAATTTTTTTCATAATTTCTTCAGTGAAATTGCTGTATTTGGTGTCTAAAAAGCAAATTCAAGAAAGAGTTTGTTTACAATTTTTTTTCATAATTTCCCGAATTAAATTTGTCTCTTATGCGTCCAACCGGCAAACTCAAGAAAGAGTTTGTTTCTTACTTACAGTATTTTCAGAATTTCGTGTATTAAATTTTCGTATTGTGTATTCAAGAGGTGAAAACAATATAGAGTTTGTTACTTACTTAGCGATTTTTTAAAAATTTCTTGAATGAAATTTCTTGAAAGAAATTTCCATTTTGTGTACCCAAGAGGTGAAATCAAGAATGAGTTTTTTACTTACTTACAATTTCTTCATAATTTAATGAAATGAACTGAACTATACTAAAGAATAAAGACGGGTTAAGCTTAAAGATATTTATTGTTTAAAAACATTAATAGATTTTTTGAGAAAAAACACATATTTACATAAAAATAGTACTTAAACTTCACTCTTAAACATCCAGAAACGAGGATCCCATGATATAAAATAGTTTTTACCGTGTCTTATGCATTTATCGCCATCAGGTATGTCCTTAGGTATCCACTGCGCAAAGAACCTAACCTCCTCTTCAGGACGGTGATAAGCCCCTTCAAATTTAGGACACTTAAAGTCTTCTAGATTGAAATTTGGAATCCTAGGGTCACACTTTTGAATTAAAACTTTATCTGTAGGTACATTACCCTTTACATAGTGTGCCTCAACCCCGAAAAAGCTGCAGATTTCACTGACTTCCTCCTGAACATTTCTCAGTTCCTGACCTCTATTATTAAGTGGTGTAATCACTCTATCGTAGAATCCAAGTCTGTTCATAGGACGTAATGTAGCTTTCCACAGGCTTTTATTATATTCAAACATATTATAATTGACTGTCCAATGATAACACTCAATTTCTTTAATTTCTTCGTGTTCCACAGCCAATAATAAAAATGCATATTTAAATATAACCCCAAAAGATGATTTTTTCAAACCAATAAATTCAGTGTCATATAGTCCTATCATCTCGGAAGCTATTAATGTAGTTGTTAAGCAGAGAAGTACTTCATCAAACTTTTATACCTTCGCTCAAGGTTGAATGGATTTATGGCTAGGGGGATGAGTCCTAAAACCATCTGAATTCATTGTGGGGATGAGTCGGAAAACCCTTAGAATTCATTGCGGGGAGGAGTCATAGAACTCTCGGTATCTATTGCATGCAAATGAAGTCTGGAAATCACAAATTTTTTTTTAATTTTTTATTGTGTATCCCAGAGGTGAATTCAAGAAAGAGTTTGTTATTTACTTACTTACAATTTTTTCATAATGACAAATTCCGACAACGGATGATGAAAAAGAATTTATTCATTCTAATAGATAGATTTTTTCAATGTTATCCGACGTACCCGACAAATGATATCGATAAAGAATGTCAATGAAGAATTTGTTCAATTTGATACTTAAATTATGCCAGTGTTATCAAACGTATCTGTCAAAAGAGATTGATAAAGTATTTACTCACTCTGATACTTAGATTCTGTCAATGCTATCCCAAGTATCTGTCAATAGATGATGATAGAGAATTTAATCATTCTTATGCTTAGATTTTCTGCCCTTTTTATTTTTCTGGCCATTTCACTGTCTATTATCACACTATTTTTACACAGGTAACAGTTCCGGCACGTAGAAAAGATATGGCTTATAATATTAGTAGAAGAGTATGCCTTTCTTTTCATCTTTGCTTTCATTTGAATGCTAATACCTAAAAGATGACGATAGGTTCTATCAACAGGTAGCATGTTACCAAAAGCACTAGCAAGAAGATGTCCCTCTTCATCAACTACTATTTTTATGTTGGCATTCTCTCTGAGTGCGATCATCTCTGGATCTTTCACTCTCACATATTCACCATTTGTATGATGGAATTTTTTTGGTACTCCAAAGAAATTAAATTTCTTACTGTCATGACAATGCACGCTAATATTTCCAATAGTGCTACCACTTGTACTTGTTTCATAGTTTAAATACTTCTCCTTGTCGGCATTCAATGCTACAATAACATTGACATGTGAACACATTTAATTTTAATGCTTCATCTTCACTTTTTATAGGTATTAGTTATGTGTTCATCGTTCCAAGGTGTAAAAAATACTGAATTAATATATGCAATAAACTAGGTAGTGTCGATAACCGGCCATAGAGTACCAGTGGGAAAGCCTCATCGTGTCTCTGAGCAAGCATAGAGTACAATTTTTAGAGCCGTAAGCATATTTCATGTCATTTTAAGATACTGAAAAAAAAGTTGAATAATTTCTAACTGTTTAAAAAAATTTATTCCAATAAAAAAAAGTGCTACTATAAACATTATTTTTCTTATAGTAAAGGTCATGACTAACATATCCATACCATTCTCATTTTGAGTTTGGAAAATATTAAATGTAAAGTTTTAACGTTTTAAGTATGTTTCATCTCATTCGAAGACATGTGAAAAAAAGTTGAAAAAATACCTTGTTAAAAAAAGTTAAAAAAAAACTTCAAAAAAAGTAAAAAACTTCACAAAATTCCAAAAAATGGAGGGGGACCAAAAAGTTGGGAGGAGGGGACCCCCTTGGAGTTTGGGGATAGGGGTTGAGGGTTGTGGTCCTTTGGGGGTTGAGGTCCCTGGTGGTTAGGGTCATTGGTGCTTATGATCCTTGACGGTTCATACTCATATACACCTCACTACTTGATTTGTAAGGATTTTTATGGATTGTTCTGAATTTCTTTATTAAAATTCTTTTCTTGCTATCTACATCTCTCTTAGTATCAACTTTTTAGTATACTATAACGTTAGATCCTATTCTAAATTGACAACACTGTTCAAACATCACTCTTGTATTATATAGAAAACATCGAAGAAGTAAAGCTAGGCCAAGTCACAAGGTCATTCTATCATCATTAACCATTTTCATAGATTGACATTGTTCCAAATTTATAATAAATTGCCTGAGTTAACAAGCCCTTCGGGGTTACCTTAACTGCTAATCAGTTAAACCCTTTTTCTCCACCTTCATACGATCTGATCACTAATTAGGATCATTCAAATCCCTATTATTCAATCAAAAATTAATATCGTGCATACAGTCCAATTCGCAAATGCTATACCCTTTTTGCAAATAGAGTTGGCTTTTACGCAAAATGATATAAAGCCATATGCCAATTAATTCTAGACATGATGCAAGGTACCTTCAGCCTAGAGCTTATCACTGTTTGACAATTTTTGTGAAAAAACATGTTATGATGATGGATGAACGAACTTGCTAAAGCACATATCCTCTAAACCAGTCTTATTGCATTATACAATCTCAACCATAGTTCCAAAACGTGTTTGATCGCTTTGCTTGGAAAGGAACATAAAGTAAGCAAATAGCATGGCATAGAACATAAAGTAAGCAAATAGCATGGTAAGGAACATAAAGTAAGCAAATAGCATGGCATGGAACATAAAGTAAGCATAGAGTACAATTGTTAGAGCCATAAGCATATTTCATGTCGTTTTAAGATACGTAGAAAAAAAAGTTGAATAATTTCTGTGCATAAAAAAATTTAGTCCAATAAAAAAAGTGCTACTACGAACATTATTTTTCTAATAGTAAAGGTCATGACTAACATATCCATATCATTCTCATTTTGAGTTTGGAAAATATTAAATGTAAAGTTTTAATGTTTTAAGTATGTTTCATCTCATTCGAAGACATATAAAAAAAGTATAAAAAAAACTTCAAAAAAAAATTAAAAAAAATGGGGGGACCAAAACGTTGGGAGGAGGGGACTCCCTTGGAGTTTGGGGATAGGGGAACTTTGGGGGTTGAGGTCCCTGGTGGTTGGGGTCATTGGTGTTTATGATCCTTGACGGTTCATACTCGTTTACACCTCACTACTTGATTTGTAAGGATTTCTATGGATTGTTCTGAATTTCTTAATTAAAATTCTTTTCTTGCCATCTACATCTCTCTTAGTATCAACTTCTTAGTATACTATAACGTTAGATCCTATTCTACATTGACAACACTGTTCAAACGCCACTTGTGTATTATATAGAACACATCGAAGAAGTAAAGCTAGGTCAAGTCTCAAGGTGATTCTATCATCATTAACCATTTTCATAGATTGACATTGTTCCAAATTTATAATAAATTGCCTGAGTTAACAAGCCCTTCGGGGTTACCTTAACTGCTAATCAGTTCAACCCTTTTTCTCCACCTTCATACGATCCGATCACTAATTAGGATCCTTTAAATCCCTAGGATTCCATCAAAAATTATTATCGTTTATACAGTCCAATTCACAAATGCTATATCCTTTTTAGCGAATAGAGTTTTCTTTTATACAAAATGATATAAAGCCATATACCAATCAATTCTAGACATGATGCAAGGTACCTTCAGCCTAGAGCTTATCACTGTTTGACAATTTTTGTGAAAAAACATGTTATGATGATGGATGAACGAACTTGCTAAAGCGCATATCCTCTAAACCAGTCTGATTGCATTATACAATCTCAACCATAGTTCCAAAACGTGTTTGATCGCTTTGCTTGGAAAAGAACATAAAGTAAGCAAATAGCATGGCATGGAACATAAAGTAAGCAAATAGCACCGTAAGGAACATAAAGTAAGCAAATAGCATGGCCTGGAACATAAAGTAAGCCTAGAGTACAATTGTTAGAGCCATAAGCATATTTCTTGTAATTTTAAGATACGCAAAAAGTTGAATAAGTGTCTAAAAAAATTTAGTCCAATAAAAAAAGTGCAACTACGAACATTATTTTTCTAATAGTAAAGGTCATGACTAACATATCCATATCATTCTCATTTTGACGTTGGAAAATATTAAAGGTAAAATCTTGATGTTTTAAGTATGTTTCATCTCATTCGAAGACATGTAAAAAAAGTTGAAAAAATACCATGTTAAAAAAAAGTTAAAGAAAACTTAAGAAAAAAGTATAAAAAAAACTTCAAAAAAAAATCAAAAAAATGGGGGGGGGGGACCAAAAATTTGGGAGGAGGGGACTCCCTTGGAGTTGGGGGATAGGGGACCTTTGGGGTTTGAGGTCCCTGGTGGTTCGGGTCATTGGTGCTTATGATCCTTGACGGTTCATACTCATATACACCTCACTACTTGATTTGTAAGGTTTTTTATGGATTGTTCTGAATTTCTTTATTAAAATTCTTTTCTTGCCATCTACATCTCTCTTAGTATCAACTTTTTAGTATGCTATAACGTTAGACCCTATTTTAAATTGATAACACTGTTCAAGCGCCACTTGTGTATTATACAGAACACATCGAAGAAGTGAAGCTAGGTCAAGTCGCAAGGTCACTCTATCATCGTTAACCATTTTCATAGATTGATGTTGTTCCAAATTTATAACAAATTGCCTGAGTTAACAAGCCCTTCGGTGTTACCTTAACTGCTAATCAGTTTAACCCTTTTTCCCCACCTTCATACTATCCGATCGCTAATTAGGATCATTCACGTCCATATTATTCAATCAAAAATTAATATTGTTTATACACTCCAATTCGCTAATGCTATATCCTTTTTCGCAAATAGAGTTAGCTTTTACGCAAAATGATATAAAGCCATATACCAATCAATTCTTGACATGATGCAAGGTACCTTCAGCCTAGAGCTTATTACTGTTTGACAATTTTTGAGAAAAAACATGTTATGATGATGGATGAACGAACTTGCTAAAGCACATATCCTCTAAACCAGTCTGATTGCATTATACAATCTCAACCATAGTTCCAAAACGTGTTTGATCGCTTTGCTTGGAAAGGAACATAAAGTAAGCAAATAGCATGGCATGGAACATAAAGTAAGAAAATAGCACGGTAAGGAACATAAAGTAAGCAAATAGCATGGCATTGAACATAAAGTAAGCAAATCCATACCTAGCATAGTACTGGGGGGGGGGTCGTTTGCGAGTGAATTTATTAATACATTTGGGAAAGTATATGAAAAAGAATGCTAGAAAAACCATATACAAGGTGCTAGTGCACCTTGTCGTACGGCAATTATGGAATCCCGTATTTAATTTACTAATTCATTCGGCCATTAAGGAAAGAGTTAAAAAGATAGGGGCAGAACATTTTGACAATATGATAAATCGAGATGAAGTTGTAGAAAAAGATATGGAAGAGAATTGAAAGTTTTATGATACCTTGGATATGGAGAAAGATATTTTTTATTATTTATCTGTTTATTTCTAATCCGTCATTCGATACAAAAGTACACAGTGACGGAGTGCATAGAAAAAAAACGAAAAAAAAAGAATAAGAGAAAGAAAAAAAGAGTCACAACTATCAGAACAATTAATAAAGAACATCTATAAGAAAACTGAACAACTTTTACAAACATACAGCTTTAAATATCTCTCTATAAGAAGGGAATAAATGTTTTTACTTTTATAGCTTTCATAAATCAAATAATATTAACATTTTGATTAGCAAATATCGGTATATGCATATTAAACTGACAATGCATATTCCATTTGTATTTTTTTCAGTAAAGTGCAAATTATGCTCTGGCCTTGGGAAGGCATAGGGGTTCTGAGCCCAACTTATATTAATTTCTATTCGTTTTGAGTTTGACTCGGTTATTTATTGTAATTTCTGTTCGTTTTGGGTTTCATTTATTTATCGATGCTGATTTGTGGTAATTTCACGTTTGGTAGATTATTTGATTTTTTTTTTTGCTTATTTTTGGTTTAATGGAGTTCTTTACTTTACTTTGAAAAACTTATTTTGTGGAAAAAGTTTTTTTAATTATTTTTTGTTCGTTTCTGTTCGTTTATATTGACACAGTCTTTTCAATGAAAAAGAAAATAATAGTTTAAATGTTTTCTTTTTTTAAGACTTTACGTTTTATTTAGCTCCTTGTTTTTAGTTGAATTTTTTTTTGTTTAATTATGTTTAATGAAACTGTATAGTCTTATCAACACAGTACTTTTGCTAACAATTATTTACATTACCTAATACTTTACAGTAGGATTCTCTGGTTTTTAAATGAATAATATTCAAATGGTTAATTACATTGAAATATTTCACACATAGAAATATTACCATTTAAAATTGCTGAAAACAAAATCCCTAGCATTGTTCGTTGCCCCCCAAAGATATATCCTGGCGGGGCTCAAGATGGCACGCCTAGCCTTTTCCACTTTTGTGTCGGTAGGCATAAAATTGTAATATTTTATGCTACAAGGAGAAATATTTTAATCAATTCCTATTTCCTCTTCCTTTTTCTTTGTTTTTCTCAAGGCTCATGGAGAGTTAGTAGTTTAGGAAATAAAATGTGCTCTTTTGGGTATCTGCGCCCATCCCTGCCAGCATGATGACTCACCTTCCTTCAAGATAGCTGATAGGCAATTGCATATCACCAAACGTAATTTCATAAAAAAATTGAAATATACTGAAATATATTGAAATATTAAAAATTGATAAATTTGAAATATACTGAACATATTGTGAGGATGAATTAGCGACATTACTAAAAGGATTAAAAGATAATAAGGCCCCAGGTGCGGATAGTAGGGTAAATGAATTTCTTAAATATGGTGGCTCCGAGGTTAGATATAAGTTACTAACGATTATGAATATGATTTTTGGAGAAGAGAAAGTACCTAGCGATTTTAAGAAAACCTTAATTAAACAACTCTAAAAGAAAGGTGATAAGAGTGAGTATGGTAATTATCGAGGCATTAGTCTGGTCTCTGTAGATAGCAAATTACTTAGTATGATAATACTTTTTAGACGGAGAGATGCTGTAGACGCACTTTTAAGAGAAGAACAGTACGATTTTAGAAAAGGAAGAGGATGTGTCGATCAAATTTTCACTCTTAGGTTAATAATTGAGAAGTGTCTGAGTTGTTGAACACCTTTTGTCCTCAGTTTTATAGATTATGAGCAAGTGTTCAATTCCGTGGATAGGAGAGTTTTAGCGAAGGCCTTATCCTTGTATGGTATACAAGACAAAAACATTACCCCTACTCATATTCAATTTAAGCATTACTCGCTATAATATATATTTATTCATTTATATTATTACTTGTTGTATGTTTTTTGCTATGATTGTTTATTTAATTATTTTTTCTTCTTTTCTTTCTCCCTACATTCCTGACCACAAAGTCTTGATGGCCTTGCCCATGATAGCTTGGCCACTTTTGGCTACTTTCGTTGCCTTTCTAACTCTCTACTTCGTCCTTTTGAAAACATTTTCTTACCTTTCTGAAATTTTGGATGGCTTTCTATAAAAAAAAAAATCCTCCGTACTGTGTAATCAACCAGTAAATCGGTTCAAGGGCCCCCTCAGAACATTTTCCAAGGGGGAGCCACCCAAGAGGAAAAGAAAATCAGAGCGAAACCGAAATTGCGGACAGATTTATTATTTCTCAAGGTTATAACAGGTGAAGACTTGTCTTAATGCAATTTCCTAAGCCTTTGAACACGCTACAGAAAGAGTAGAGATAGAAACTTAAAAACTGCTTCTAATACTATAATTAGACTCTGATTTCATCCCTGGAAGCTTTGTTCATTTGTCCTAGATCCACAGGTTTCCAAGATCTCAAACGCCCGCGAAATGGGGTCTTGCCAAGTTTTTTACATTTCTAAGAGTCTATACTCAAAGCTCACCTACTTGCACAGATACCATGTTTTGATTTTATAATAGTCATGTAATACATACCTGTATCATAACAAGACAATTCTCCCCCTCGAACTGAATTCTTTTCTATCTACAGATGTGAAAAAAGTACAGAATAGTGAAAGAAAAACTAAATTATAGTCTTGCTGTATATTGAAAGGTGTTAGTGTGTCTGTTTTGTGTTATGCAAATGACGTTCTTAACCTAAGTAGGTTAAACTTTTTTCTAAGTTTAGAAAAAAGTTTTAAGGAGATTGCTAAGAATTATAATGAGATTGGTCTTTCTTTGAATGCGGCTAAGTCCCAAGTGCTATTATTTAATTTTAACCGTTCTGAAACCCCTAATAGAGTAAACCAGGTTGATTCTGATGTTGTACCAGTGCAGGAGCTTGTGTACCTTGGTTTAGTTTACCTATTGGTACATCCCTAAAGTCAACTCGGAAATTACTTATTGCCAGAACCTAACGTAAGATCCGTAATGAGTATGGTGGTGCAATTGGATCACAGCTGAATCTAGGTAAATGCAACCTTGCGAAAACCAATCAGATAAAATAGAAATCAGGAGGGCCTATTTCGAACATTTAAAGTTCCTTATCTGGGTTAAACCTTGGACTAGGAATGGTAGACTGCCGGAGAGATTGCTTGATGCTGCAGATAAGCTTTTTTCCAAGCTTACGGGTTATCCGTCGAACCACCCTTGGAAGCATTTTTTTTTTAATGCTAGTTTCCTTTTTTATTTTGTATTTATTATTTTTTTTGCTGGGTTATTATTATTTTTTATTTTTTATTCATTGTATGATACATTTAAAGAGGTTTATTACCCTTGGAGTGGCTTACTTTTCAGAATTATTTGGCTTATTGAGTTTTAATTCGCACTTATTTGCTCCTCTTTTTGTATGTGTTTTTTTTTTAATTTTATTTCTTTCTGTTATACTCCATCGTAATACTTTGTATTTTTGATGGGTTATAAAATAAATTAATTAATTAATCAATTAAATTTAAGCTTTAAATTCAGCTGTCAAATTGACCCTCTTTCTTTCAATATTCAGTTTCAATTGTACAAAAAGAAAACATGCAAATAAAAAAATTTATAATTAGCGAAATTTATCAAATAGTTCGTCATAACGACTTGTAAGTAAGGAGTGACTCGGGCCAATATTCACCGGGCCATTATTGGCCAACGGGCCAATATTTAGTTATAACAATATAAATACAAACGAAACTTTGATGACAAAAGAAAAATCACCAGAATTGACTTTTTACTCTGATTCTAAATATACAAAAAAATTCATTCAGTGTTTTGTTACCAACCAAAAGCTATGAATATGAGAAAATTTGCTTGATTTTTGAAAAAAAAGAGGGAAACGCCAATCAAAAAGTGAATGACCTTAATGAAATTTGATTTACTAGATCCATCATATTAGAGAACCCTGCCGCAGAGGTTTCCAGCTCAAATCTATAAAAGGCAAAATTTTGGAATTATTTTTTCCTAAGGAAAGATTGCGGATGCGTGTTTACTTGTTGTTTTTCCTGGGGTGATCATATCAAACCGGAGGTTCTAGAAAATTGGGAGAGAGCTCATGCAAACTTAAAATAAAAATACCTTTAAAGTAACTATAAGGATTGTGCCACAGGAGAGTATTATTTTCTGCCATTTTGTAGCACCAGCCTGAAGCTTTGCCTGAAAATAGACCAATTTCTAATCATGTCAAAATCATAAGAAGCTAATCGATTTAAAAGTATCAAAAAACTAAATTTTGTAGCTAGTGCAGAGGAAGTAATGGCGCATGGTGGTAGAACTGGATTTCACCAAGTTGATCCGCTTTACTTTTTTTTATGAAATTACGTTTGGTGATATGCAATTGCCTATCAGCTATCTTGAAGGAAGGTGAGTCATCATGCTGGCAGGGATGGGTGCAGATACCCAAAAGAGCACATTTTAATTCCTAAACTACTAACTCTCCATGAGCCTTGAGAAAAATAAAGAAAAAGGAAGAGGAAATAGGAATTGATTAAAATATTTCTCCTTGTAGCATAAAATATTACAATTTTATGCCTACCGACACAAAAGTGGAAAAGGCTAGGCGTGCCATCTTGAGCCCCGCCAGGATATATCTTTGGGGGGCAACGAACAATGCTAGGGATTTTGTTTTCAGCAATTTTAAATGGTAATATTTCTATGTGTGAAATATTTCAATGTAATTAACCATTTGAATATTATTCATTTAAAAACCAGAGAATCCTACTGTAAAGTATTAGGTAATGTAAATAATTGTTAGCAAAAGTACTGTGTTGATAAAACTATACAGTTTCATTAAACATAATTAAACAAAAAAAAAATTCAACTAAAAACAAGGAGCTAAATAAAACGTAAAGTCTTAAAAAAAGAAAACATTTAAACTATTATTTTCTTTTTCATTGAAAATACTGTGTCAATATAAACGAACAGAAACGAACAAAAAATAATTAAAAAACATTTTTCCACAAAATAAGTTTTTCAAAGTAAAGTAAAGAACTCCATTAAACCAAAAATAAGCAAAAAAAAAAAATCAAATAATCTACCAAACGTGAAATTACCACAAATCAGCATCGATAAATAAATGAAACCCAAAACGAACAGAAATTACAATAAATAACCGAGTCAAACTCAAAACGAATAGATATTAATATAAGTTGGGCTCAGAGCCCCTATGCCTTCCCAAGGCCAGAGCATAATTTGCACTTTACTGAAAAAAATACAAATGGAATATGCATTGTCAGTTTAATATGCATATACCGATATTTGCTAATCAAAATGTTAATATTATTTGATTTATTAAAGCTATAAAAGTAAAAACATTTATTCCCTTCTTATAGAGAGATATTTAAAGCTGTATGTTTGTAAAAGTTGTTCAGTTTTCTTATAGATGTTCTTTATTAATTGTTCTGATAGTTGTGACTCTTTTTTTCTTTCTCTTATTCTTTTTTTTTTCGTTTTTTTTCTATGCACTCCGTCACTGTGTACTTTTGTATCGAATGACGGATTAGAAATAAACAGATAAATAATAAAAAATATGTTTCTCCATATCCAAGGTATCATAAAACTTTCAATTCTCTTCCATATCTTTTTCTACAACTTCATCTCGATTTATCATATTCTCAAAATGTTCTGCCCCTATCTTTTTAACTCTTTCCTTAATGGCCGAATGAATTAGTAAATTAAATACGGGATTCCATAATTGCCGTACGACAAGGTGCACTAGCACCTTGCATATGGTTTTCCTAGCATTCTTTTTCATATACTTTCCCAAATTTAATAATAAATTCACTCGCAAACGACCCCCCCCCCCCCAGTACTATGCTAGGTATGGATTTGCTTACTTTATGTTCAATGCCATGCTATTTGCTTACTTTATGTTCCTTACCGTGCTATTTTCTTACTTTATGTTCCATGCCATGCTATTTGCTTACTTTATGTTCCTTTCCAAGCAAAGAGATCAAATACGTTTTGGAACTATGGTTGAGATTGTATAATGCAATCAGACTGGTTTAGAGGATATGTGCTTTAGCAAGTTCGTTCATCCATCATCATAACATGTTTTTTCTCAAAAATTGTCAAACAGTAATAAGCTCTAGGCTGAAGGTATCTTGCATCATGTCTAGAATTGATTGGCATATGGCTTTATATCATTTTGCGTAAAAGCTAACTCTATTTGCGAAAAAGGGTATAGCAATTGCGAATTGGACTGTATGAACAATATTAATTTTTGATTGAATAATATGGACGTGAATGATCCTAATTAGCGATCGGATAGTATGAAGGTGGGGAAAAAGGGTTAAACTGATTAGCAGTTAAGGTAACACCGAAGGGCTTGTTAACTCAGGCAATTTGTTATAAATTTGGAACAACATCAATCTATGAAAATCGTTAACGATGATAGAGTGACCTTGCGACTTGACCTAGCTTCACTTCTTCGATGTGTTCTGTATAATACACAAGTGGCGTTTGAACAGTGTTATCAATTTAAAATAGGGTCTAACGTTATAGTATACTAAAAATTTAATACTAGTAGAGATGTAGATGGCAAGAACAGAATATTAACAAAGAAATTCAGATCAATCCATAGACATCCTTACAAATCAAGTAGTGAGGTGTATATGAGTATGAACCGTCAAGGATCATAAGCACCAATGACCCGAACCACCAGGGACCTCAACTCCCAAAGGTCCCCTATCCCCAAACTCAAAGGGAGTCCCCTCCTCCCAACTTTTTGGTCCTCCCCCCCCCCATTTTTTTGAATTTTTTTTGAAGTTTTTTTTTATACTTTTTTTTAAGTTTTCTTTAACATTTTTTTTAACATGGTATTTTTTCAACTTTTTTTACATGTCTTCGAATGCGATGCAACATACTTAAAACATTAATTTAATGTTTTAAGTATGTTTCATCTCATTCGAAGACATGTAAAAAAAAGTTGAAAAAATACCATGTTAAAAAAAATGTTAAAGAAAACTTAAAAAAAAGTATAAAAAAAAACTTCAAAAAAAATTCAAAAAAATGGGGGGGGGGAGGACCAAAAAGTTGGGAGGAGGGGACTCCCTTTGAGTTTGGGGATAGGGGACCTTTGGGAGTTGAGGTCCCTGGTGGTTCGGGTCATTGGTGCTTATGATCTTTGACGGCTCGTACTCATATGCACCTCACTACTTGATTTGTAAGGGTTTCTATAGATTGTTCTGAATTTCCCTATTAAAATTATTTTCTTGCCATCTACATCTCTATTTGTATCAACTTTTTAATATACTACAAAGTTACACCATATTTTAAATTGAGAACACTGTTCAAACGCCACTTGTGTATTATACAGAACACATCGAAGAAGTGAAGCTAGGTCAAGTCGCAAGGTCACTCTATCATCGTTAACGATTTTCATAGATTGATGTTGTTCCAAATTTATAACAAATTGCCTGAGTTAACAAGCCCTTCGGTGTTACCTTAACTGCTAATCAGTTTAACCCTTTTTCCCCACCTTCATACTATCCGATCGCTAATTAGGATCATTCACGTCCATATTATTCAATCAAAAATTAATATTGTTCATACAGTCCAATTCGCAAATGCTATACCCTTTTTCGCAAATAGAGTTAGCTTTTACGCAAAATGATATAAAGCCATATGCCAATCAATTCTAGACATGATGCAAGGTACCTTCAACCTAGAGCTTATTACTGTTTGACAATTTTTGAGAAAAAACATGTTATGATGATGGATGAACGAACTTGCTAAAGCACATATCCTCTAAACCAGTCTGATTGCATTATACAATCTCAACCATAGTTTCAAAACCTATTTGATCGCTTTGCTTGGAAAGGAACATAAAGTAAGCAAATAGCATGGCATGGAACATAAAGTAAGAAAATAGCACGGTAAGGAACATAAAGTAAGCAAATAGCATGGCATTGAACATAAAGTAGGCAAATCCATACCTAGCATAGTACTGGGGGGGGGGGTCGTTTGCGAGTGAATTTATTATTAAATTTGGGAAAGTATATGAAAAAGAATGCTAGGAAAACCATATGCAAGGTGCTAGTGCACCTTGTCGTACGGCAATTATGGAATCCCGTATTTAATTTACTAATTCATTCGGCCATTAAGGAAAGAGTTAAAAAGATAGGGGCAGAACATTTTGACAATATGATAAATCGAGATGAAGTTGTAGAAAAAGATATGGAAGAGAATTGAAAGTTTTATGATACCTTGGATATGGAGAAAGATATTTTTTATTATTTATCTGTTTATTTCTAATCCGTCATTCGATACAAAAGTACACAGTGACGGAGTGCATAGAAAAAAAACGAAAAAAAAAAGAATAAGAGAAAGAAAAAAAAGAGTCACAACTATCAGAACAATTAATAAAGAACATCTATAAGAAAACTGAACAACTTTTACAAACATACAGCTTTAAATATCTCTCTATAAGAAGGGAATAAATGTTTTTACTTTTATAGCTTTAATAAATCAAATAATATTAACATTTTGATTAGCAAATATCGGTATATGCATATTAAACTGACAATGCATATTCCATTTGTATTTTTTTCAGTAAAGTGCAAATTATGCTCTGGCCTTGGGAAGGCATAGGGGCTCTGAGCCCAACTTATATTAATTTCTATTCGTTTTGAGTTTGACTCGGTTATTTATTGTAATTTCTGTTCGTTTTGGGTTTCATTTATTTATCGATGCTGATTTGTGGTAATTTCACGTTTGGTAGATTATTTGATTTTTTTTTTTTGCTTATTTTTGGTTTAATGGAGTTCTTTAATTTACTTTGAAAAACTTATTTTGTGGAAAAATGTTTTTTAATTATTTTTTGTTCGTTTCTGTTCGTTTATATTGACACAGTATTTTCAATGAAAAAGAAAATAATAGTTTAAATGTTTTCTTTTTTTAAGACTTTACGTTTTATTTAGCTCCTTGTTTTTAGTTGAATTTTTTTTTTGTTTAATTATGTTTAATGAAACTGTATAGTTTTATCAACACAGTACTTTTGCTAACAATTATTTACATTACCTAATACTTTACAGTAGGATTCTCTGGTTTTTAAATGAATAATATTCAAATGGTTAATTACATTGAAATATTTCACACATAGAAATATTACCATTTAAAATTGCTGAAAACAAAATCCCTAGCATTGTTCGTTGCCCCCCAAAGATATATCCTGGCGGGGCTCAAGATGGCACGCCTAGCCTTTTCCACTTTTGTGTCGGTAGGCATAAAATTGTAATATTTTATGCTACAAGGAGAAATATTTTAATCAATTCCTATTTCCTCTTCCTTTTTCTTTATTTTTCTCAAGGCTCATGGAGAGTTAGTAGTTTAGGAAATAAAATGTGCTCTTTTGGGTATCTGCACCCATCCCTGCCAGCATGATGACTCACCTTCCTTCAAGATAGCTGATAGGCAATTGCATATCACCAAACGTAATTTCATAAAAAAAAGTAAAGCGGATCAACTTGGTGAAATCCAGTTCTACCACCATGCGCCATTACTTCCTCTGCACTAGCTACAAAATTTAGTTTTTTGATACTTTTAAATCGATTAGCTTCTTATGATTTTGACATGATTAGAAATTGGTCTATTTTCAGGCAAAGCTTCAGGCTGGTGCTACAAAATGGCAGAAAATAATACTCTCCTGTGGCACAATCCTTATAGTTACTTTAAAGGTATTTTTATTTTAAGTTTGCATGAGCTCTCTCCCAATTTTCTAGAACCTCCGGTTTGATATGATCACCCCAGGAAAAACAACAAGTAAACACGCATCCGCAATCTTTCCTTAGGAAAAAATAATTCCAAAATTTTGCCTTTTATAGATTTGAGCTGGAAACCTCTGCGGCAGGGTTCTCTAATATGATGGATCTAGTAAATCAAATTTCATTAAGGTCATTCACTTTTTGATTGGCGTTTCCCTCTTTTTTTTCAAAAATCAGGCAAATTTTCTCATATTCATAGCTTTTGGTTGGTAACAAAACACTGAATGAATTTTTTTATATTTAGAATCAGAGTAAAAAGTCAATTCTGGTGATTTTTCTTTTGTCATCAAAGTTTCGTTTGTATTTATATTGTTATAACTAAATATTGGCCCGTTGGCCAATAATGGCCCGGTGAATATTGGCCCGAGTCACTCCTTACTTACAAGTCGTTATGACGAACTATTTGATAAATTTCGCTAATTATAAATTTTTTTATTTGCATGTTTTCTTTTTGTACAATTGAAACTGAATATTGAAAGAAAGAGGGTCAATTTGACAGCTGAATTTAAAGCTTAAATTTAATTGATTAATTAATTAATTTATTTTATAACCCATCAAAAATACAAAGTATTACGATGGAGTATAACAGAAAGAAATAAAATGAAAAAAAAAACACATACAAAAAGAGGAGCAAATAAGTGCGAATTAAAACTCAATAAGCCAAATAATTCTGAAAAGTAAGCCACTCCAAGGGTAATAAACCTCTTTAAATGTATCATACAATGAATAAAAAATAAAAAATAATAATAACCCAGCAAAAAAAATAATAAATACAAAATAAAAAAGGAAACTAGCATTAAAAAAAAAATGCTTCCAAGGGTGGTTCGACGGATAACCCATAAGCTTGGGAAAAAGCTTATCTGCAGCATCAAGCAATCTCTCCGGCAGTCTACCATTCCTAGTCCAAGGTTTAACCCAGATAAGGAACTTTAAATGTTCGAAATAGGCCCTCCTGATTTCTATTTTATCTGATTGGTTTTCGCAAGGTTGCATTTACCTAGATTCAGCTGTGATCCAATTGCACCACCATACTCATTACGGATCTTACGTTAGGTTCTGGCAATAAGTAATTTCCGAGTTGACTTTAGGGATGTACCAATAGGTAAACTAAACCAAGGTACACAAGCTCCTGCACTGGTACAACATCAGAATCAACCTGGTTTACTCTATTAGGGGTTTCAGAACGGTTAAAATTAAATAATAGCACTTGGGACTTAGCCGCATTCAAAGAAAGACCAATCTCATTATAATTCTTAGCAATCTCCTTAAAACTTTTTTCTAAACTTAGAAAAAAGTTTAACCTACTTAGGTTAAGAACGTCATTTGCATAACACAAAACAGACACACTAACACCTTTCAATATACAGCAAGACTATAATTTAGTTTTTCTTTCACTATTCTGTACTTTTTTCACATCTGTAGATAGAAAAGAATTCAGTTCGAGGGGGAGAATTGTCTTGTTATGATACAGGTATGTATTACATGACTATTATAAAATCAAAACATGGTATCTGTGCAAGTAGGTGAGCTTTGAGTATAGACTCTTAGAAATGTAAAAAACTTGGCAAGACCCCATTTCGCGGGCGTTTGAGATCTTGGAAACCTGTGGATCTAGGACAAATGAACAAAGCTTCCAGGGATGAAATCAGAGTCTAATTATAGTATTAGAAGCAGTTTTTAAGTTTCTATCTCTACTCTTTCTGTAGCGTGTTCAAAGGCTTAGGAAATTGCATTAAGACAAGTCTTCACCTGTTATAACCTTGAGAAATAATAAATCTGTCCGCAATTTCGGTTTCGCTCTGATTTTCTTTTCCTCTTGGGTGGCTCCCCCTTGGAAAATGTTCTGAGGGGGCCCTTGAACCGATTTACTGGTTGATTACACAGTACGGAGGATTTTTTTTTTTATAGAAAGCCATCCAAAATTTCAGAAAGGTAAGAAAATGTTTTCAAAAGGACGAAGTAGAGAGTTAGAAAGGCAACGAAAGTAGCCAAAAGTGGCCAAGCTATCATGGGCAAGGCCATCAAGACTTTGTGGTCAGGAATGTAGGGAGAAAGAAAAGAAGAAAAAATAATTAAATAAACAATCATAGCAAAAAACATACAACAAGTAATAATATAAATGAATAAATATATATTATAGCGAGTAATGCTTAAATTGAATATGAGTAGGGGTAATGTTTTTGTCTTGTATACCATACAAGGATAAGGCCTTCGCTAAAACTCTCCTATCCACGGAATTGAACACTTGCTCATAATCTATAAAACTGAGGACAAAAGGTGTTCGACAACTCAGACACTTCTCAATTATTAACCTAAGAGTGAAAATTTGATCGACACATCCTCTTCCTTTTCTAAAATCGTACTGTTCTTCTCTTAAAAGTGCGTCTACAGCATCTCTCAGTCTAAAAAGTATTATCATACTAAGTAATTTGCTATCTACAGAGACCAGACTAATGCCTCGATAATTACCACACTCACTCTTATCACCTTTCTTTTACAGTTGTTTAATTAAGGTTTTCCTAAAATCGCTAGGTACTTTCTCTTCTCCAAAAATCATATTCATAATCGTTAGTAACTTATATCTAACCTCGGAGCCACCATATTTAAGAAATTCATTTACCCTACTATCCGCACCTGGGGCCTTATTATCTTTTAATCCTTTTAGTAATGTCGCTAATTCATCCTCACAATATGTTCAGTATATTTCAAATTTATCAATTTTTAATATTTCAATATATTTCAGTATATTTCAATTTTTTTATGAAATTACGTTTGGTGATATGCAATTGCCTATCAGCTATCTTGAAGGAAGGTGAGTCATCATGCTGGCAGGGATGGGTGCAGATACCCAAAAGAGCACATTTTATTTCCTAAACTACTAACTCTCCATGAGCCTTGAGAAAAATAAAGAAAAAGGAAGAGGAAATAGGAATTGATTAAAATATTTCTCCTTGTAGCATAAAATATTACAATTTTATGCCTACCGACACAAAAGTGGAAAAGGCTAGGCGTGCCATCTTGAGCCCCGCCAGGATATATCTTTGGGGGGCAACGAACAATGCTAGGGATTTTGTTTTCAGCAATTTTAAATGGTAATATTTCTATGTGTGAAATATTTCAATGTAATTAACCATTTGAATATTATTCATTTAAAAACCAGAGAATCCTACTGTAAAGTATTAGGTAATGTAAATAATTGTTAGCAAAAGTACTGTGTTGATAAGACTATGCAGTTTCATTAAACATAATTAAACAAAAAAAAATTCAACTAAAAACAAGGAGCTAAATAAAACGTAAAGTCTTAAAAAAAGAAAACATTTAAACTATTATTTTCTTTTTCATTGAAAAGACTGTGTCAATATAAACGAACAGAAACGAACAAAAAATAATTAAAAAAACTTTTTCCACAAAATAAGTTTTTCAAAGTAAAGTAAAGAACTCCATTAAACCAAAAATAAGCAAAAAAAAAAATCAAATAATCTACCAAACGTGAAATTACCACAAATCAGCATCGATAAATAAATGAAACCCAAAACGAACAGAAATTACAATAAATAACCGAGTCAAACTCAAAACGAATAGAAATTAATATAAGTTGGGCTCAGAACCCCTATGCCTTCCCAAGGCCAGAGCATAATTTGCACTTTACTGAAAAAAATACAAATGGAATATGCATTGTCAGTTTAATATGCATATACCGATATTTGCTAATCAAAATGTTAATATTATTTGATTTATGAAAGCTATAAAAGTAAAAACATTTATTCCCTTCTTATAGAGAGATATTTAAAGCTGTATGTTTGTAAAAGTTGTTCAGTTTTCTTATAGATGTTCTTTATTAATTGTTCTGATAGTTGTGACTCTTTTTTTCTTTCTCTTATTCTTTTTTTTTCGTTTTTTTTCTATGCACTCCGTCACTGTGTACTTTTGTATCGAATGACGGATTAGAAATAAACAGATAAATAATAAAAAATATGTTTCTCCATATCCAAGGTATCATAAAACTTTCAATTCTCTTCCATATCTTTTTCTACAACTTCATCTCGATTTATCATATTCTCAAAATGTTCTGCCCCTATCTTTTTAACTCTTTCCTTAATGGCCGAATGAATTAGTAAATTAAATACGGGATTCCATAATTGCCGTACGACAAGGTGCACTAGCACCTTGTATATGGTTTTTCTAGCATTCTTTTTCATATACTTTCCCAAATGTAATAATAAATTCACTCGCAAACGACCCCCCCCCCAGTACTATGCTAGGTATGGATTTGCTTACTTTATGTTCAATGCCATGCTATTTGCTTACTTTATGTTCCTTACCGTGCTATTTTCTTACTTTATGTTCCATGCCATGCTATTTGCTTACTTTATGTTCCTTTCCAAGCAAAGTGATCAAATACGTTTTGGAAATATGGTTGAGATCGCATAATGCAATCAGACTGGTTTAGAGGATATTTGCCTTAGCAATTTCGTTCATTCAACATCATAACATGTTTTTTCTCAAAAATTGTCAAACAGTAATAAGCTCTAGGTTGAAGGTACCTTGCATCATGTCTAGAATTGATTGGCATATGGCTTTATATCATTTTGTGTAAAAGCTAACTCTGTTTGCGAAAAAGGGTATAGCATTTGCGAATTGTACTGTATGAACGATATTAATTTTTGATTGAATAATATGGACGTGAATGATCCTAATTAGCGATCGGATAGTATGAAGGTGGGGAAAAAGGGTTAAACTGATTAGCAGTTAAGGTAACACCGAAGGGCTTGTTAACTCAGGCAATTTGTTATAAATTTGGAACAACATCAATCTATGAAAATCGTTAACGATGATAGAGTGACCTTGCGACTTGACCTAGCTTCACTTCTTCGATGTGTTCTGTATAATACACAAGTGGCGTTTGAACAGTGTTGTCAATTTAAAATAGGGTCTAACGTTATAGTACACTAAAAAGTTGATACTAAGAGAGATGTAGTTGGCAAGAAAAGAATTTTAATAAAGAAATTCAGAACAATCCATAGAAAACCTTACAAATCAATTAGTGAGGTGTATATGAGTATGAACCGTCAAGGATCATAAGCACCAATGACCCGAACCACCAGGGACCTCAAACCCCAAAGGTCCCCTATCCCCCAACTCCAAGGGAGTCCCCTCCTCCCAAATTTTTGGTCCCCCCCCCCCATTTTTTTGATTTTTTTTTGAAGTTTTTTTTATACTTTTTTTTTAAGTTTTCTTTAACTTTTTTTTAACATGGTATTTTTTCAACTTTTTTTACATGTCTTCGAATGAGATGAAACATACTTAAAACATTAAAACTTTACATTTAATATTTTCCAAACTCAAAATGAGAATGGTATGGATATGTTAGTCATGACCTTTACTATTAGAAAAATAATGTTCGTAGTAGCGCTTTTTTTTTATTGGACTAAATTTTTTTATACACTTATTCAACTTTTTGCGTATCTTAAAATTACAAGAAATATGCTTATGGCTCTAACAATTGTACTCTAGGCTTACTTTATGTTCCAGGCCATGCTATTTGCTTACTTTATGTTCCTTACGGTGCTATTTGCTTACTTTATGTTCCATGCCATGCTATTTGCTTACTTTATGTTCTTTTCCAAGCAAAGTGATCAAATACGTTTTGGAACTATGGTTGAGATTGTATAATGCAATCAGACTGGTTTAGAGGATATGTGCTTTAGCAAGTTCGTTCATCCATCATCATAACATGTTTTTTCTCAAAAATTGTCAAACAGTGATAAGCTCTAGGCTGAAGGTACCTTGCATCATGTCTACAATTGAATGGCATATGGCTTTATATCATTTTGCGTAAAAGCTAACTCTATTTGCGAAAAAGGGTATAGCATTTGCGAATTGGACTGTATGAACGATACTAATTTTTGATTGAATAATAGGGACGTGAAGGATCCTAATTAGTGATCAGATCGTATGAAGGTGAAGAAAAAGGGTTGAACTGATTAGCAGTTAAGGTAACTCCGAAGGGCTTGTTAACTCAGGCAATTTGTTATAAATTTGGAACAATGTCAATCTATGAAAATGGTTAATGATGATAGAATCACCTTGAGACTTGACCTAGCTTTACTTCTTCGATGTGTTCTATATAATACACAAGTGGCGTTTGAACAGTGTTGTCAATGTAGAATAGGATCTAACGTTATAGTATACTAAGAAGTTGATACTAAGAGAGATGTAGATGGCAAGAAAAGAATTTTAATAAAGAACTTCAGAACAATCCATAGAAACCCTTACAAATCAAGTAGTGAGGTGTAAACGAGTATGAACCGTCAAGGATCATAAGCACCAACGACCCTAACGACCAGGGACCTCAACTCCCAAAGGTCCCCTATCCCCAAACTCCAAGGGGGTCCCCTCCTCCCAACTTTTTGGTCCCCCCATTTTTTTTAATTTTTTTTTTGAAGTTTTTTTTATACTTTTTTTATATGTCTTCGAATGAGATGAAACATACTTAAAACATTAAAACTTTACATTTAATATTTTCCAAACTCAAAATGAGAATGATATGGATATGTTAGTCATGACCTTTACTATTAGAAAAATAATGTTTGTAGTAGCACTTTTTTTTATTGGACTAAATTTTTTTATGCACATAGAAATTATTCAACTTTTTTTTCTACGTATCTTAAAACGACATGAAATATGCTTATGGCTCTAACAATTGTACTCTATGCTTACTTTATGTTCCATGCCATGCTATTTGCTTACTTTATGTTCCTTACCATGCTATTTGCTTACTTTATGTTCTATGCCATGCTATTTGCTTACTTTATGTTCCTTTCCAAGCAAAGCGATCAAACACGTTTTGGAACTATGGTTGAGATTGTATAATGCAATAAGACTGGTTTAGAGGATATGTGCTTTAGCAAGTTCGTTCATCCATCATCATAACATGTTTTTTCACAAAAATTGTCAAACAGTGATAAGCTCTAGGCTGAAGGTACCTTGCATCATGTCTACAATTGAATGGCATATGGCTTTATATCATTTTGCGTAAAAGCTAACTCTATTTGCGAAAAAGGGTATAGCATTTGCGAATTGGACTGTATGAACGATATTAATTTTTGATTGAATAATAGGGATGTGAATGATCCTAATTAGTGATCAGATCGTATGAAGGTGGAGAAAAAGGGTTAAACTGATTAGCAGTTAAAGTAACACCGAAGGGCTTTTTAACTCAGGCAATTTGTTATAAATTTGGAACAATGTCAATCTATGAAAATGGTTAATGATGATAGAATGACCTTGTGACTTGGCCTAGCTTTACTTCTTCGATGTTTTCTATATAATACAAGAGTGATGTTTGAACAGTGTTGTCAATTTAGAATAGGATCTAACGTTATAGTATACTAAAAAGTTGATACTAAGAAAGGTGTAGATATCAAGAAAATAATTTTACTGAAGTTATTCAAAACAAGTTAGAAAATTTCTTAAAAATAAATCATTGATGTTAACATGAGTACAAGAAATCAAGTATGATTAGTACCAACAACCCGCTGCAGTAATCACCTCAATTTTTCCCGGTCCTATCTAGCCCCACGCACAGGGAGTCCCCTCCCCCCAAATTTTTGGTCCTCCTCCATTTTTTGGAATTTTGTGAAGTTTTTTACTTTTTTTGAAGTTTTTTTTTAACTTTTTTTAACAAGGTATTTTTTCAACTTTTTTTCACATGTCTTCGAATGAGATGAAACATACTTAAAACGTTAAAACTTTACATTTAATATTTTCCAAACTCAAAATGAGAATGGTATGGATATGTTAGTCATGACCTTTACTATAAGAAAAATAATGTTTGTAGTAGCACTTTTTTTTATTGGAATAAATTTTTTTAAACAGTTAGCAATTATTCAACTTTTTTTTCAGTATCTTAAAATGACATGAAATATGCTTATGGCTCTAAGCATTGTACTCTATGCTTGCTCAGAGACACGATGTGGCTTTCCTACTGGTACTCTATGGCCGGTTATCGAAAATATCTAGTTTATTGCATGTATTAAATCAGTATTTTTTACACATTGGAACGATGAACACATAACTAATACCTCTAAAAAGTGAAGATGAAGCATTAAAATTAAATGTGTTCACATGTCAATGTTATTGTAGCATTGAATGCCGACAAGGAGAAGTATTTAAACTATGAAACAAGTACAAGTGGTAGCACTATTGGAAATGTTAGTGTGCATTGTCATGACAGTAAGGAATTTAATTTCTATGGAGTACCAAAAAAATTCCATTATACAAATGGTGAATATGCGAAAGTGAGAGATCTAGAGATGATCGCACTCAGAGAGAATGCCAACATAAAAATAGTAGTTCATGAAGAGGGACATCTTCTTGCTAGTGCTTTTGGTAACATGCTACCTGTTGATAGAACCTATCGTCATCTTTTAGGTATTAGCATTCAAATAAAAGCAAAGATGTAAAGAAAGGCATACTCTTCTACTAATATTATAAGCCATATCTTTTCTACGTGCCGGAACTGTTACCTGTGTAAAAATAGTGTGATAATAGACAGTGAAATGGCCAGAAAAATAAAAAGGGCAGAAAATCTAAGCATAAGAATGATTAAATTCTCTATCATCATCTATTGACAGATACTTGGGATAGCATTGACAGAATCTAAGTATCAGAGTGAGTAAATACTTTATCAATCTCTTTTGACAGATACGTTTGATAACACTGGCATAATTTAAGTATCAAATTGAACAAATTCTTCATTGACATTCTTTATCGATATCATTTGTCGGGTACGTCGGATAACATTGAAAAAATCTATCTATTAGAATGAATAAATTCTTTTTCATCATCCGTTGTCGGAATTTGTCATTATGAAAAAATTGTAAGTAAGTAAATAACAAACTCTTTCTTGAATTCACCTCTGGGATACACAATAAAAAATTAAAAAAAAATTTGTGATTTCCAGGCTTCATTTGCATGCAATAGATACCGAGAGTTCTATGACTCCTCCCCGCAATGAATTCTACGGGTTTTACGACTCATCCCCACAATGAATTCAGATGGTTTTAGGACTCATCCCCCTAGCCATAACTCCATTCAACCTTGAGCAAAGGTATAAAAGTTTGATGAAGTACTTCTCTACTTGACAACTACATTAATAGCTTCCAAGATGATAGGACTGTATGACACAGAATTTATCGGTTTGAAAAAATCATCTTTTGGGGTTATATTTAAATATGCATTTTTATTATTGGCTGTGGAACACGAAGAAATTAAAGAAATTGAGTGTTATCATTGGATAGTCAATTATAATATGTTTGAATATAATAAAAGCCTGTGGAATACTACATTACGTCCTATGAACAGACTTGGATTCTATGATAGAGTGATTACACCATTTAATAATAGAGGTCAGGAACTGAGAAATGTTCAGGAGGAAGTCAGTGAAATCTGCAGCTTTTTCGGGGTTGAGGCACACTATGTAAAGGGTAATGTACCTACAGATAAAGTTTTAATTCAAAAGTGTGACCCTAGGATTCCAAATTTCAATCTAGAAGAATTTAAGTGTCCTAAATTTGAAGGGGCTTATCACCGTCCTGAAGACGAGGTTAGGTTCTTTGCGCAGTGGATACCTAAGGACATACCTGATGGCGATAGATGCATAAGACACGGTAAAAACTATTTTATATCATCGGATCCTCGTTTCTGGATGTTTAAGAGTGAAGTTTAAGTACTATTTTTATGCAAATATGTGTTTTTTCTCAAAAAATCTATTAATGTGTTTAAACAATAAATATCTTTAAGCTTAACCCGTCTTTATTCTTTAGAAGAGTTTTATTCATTTCATTAAATTACGAAGAAATTGTAAGTAAGTAAAAATCGCTTTCTTGAATTCACCTCTTGGGTACACAAAATGGAAATTTCTTTCAAGAAATTTCATTCAAGAATTTATGAAAAAATCGCTAAGTAAGTAACAAAATCTATATTGTTTTCAACTCTTGAATACACAATACGAAAATTTAATACACGAAATTCTGAAAATACTGTAAGTAAGAAACAAACTCTTTCTTGAGTTTACCGGTTGGACGCATAAGAGACAAATTTAATTCGGGAAATTATGAAAAAAATTGAAAACAAACTCTTTCTTGAATTTGCTTTTTGGACACCAAATACAGCAATTTCACTCAAGAAATTATGAAAAAAATTGTAAGTAAGTGACAAACTCTTTCTTGAATTCTCCTCCTGGATACACAATACAGACATTTCCTTCAAGAAATTAAAAAAAAAATTGTGAACAGACTCTATCTTGAATTTGCTTTCCTGGACGCAATACAGATATTTCATTCAAGAAATTATGAAAAAATTATAAGTAATAAAAATATTATTTCTTGAATTCGCCTCCTGGATACACGATATAAATATATCATTCAAAAAATTATGACAAAATTCTGAGTAAGTAACAAACTCTTTCTTGAATTTACTATTTGAATGCACAATACAGAAACTACATTCAGGGAATTATGAAAAAAATTGTAAATAAATTATGAAAAATTAAAAGTGAGTAACAATCTCTTTTATGAAGTCTCCTCTTGGATACACAATACTAAAATTTCATTCAAGAAATTATAAAAATATTTGTAAGTAAAAAACAAACTCTTTATTGATTTCACCTCTTGGATACAAAATACAGATACTTCATTCAAGAAATCATGAAAAAATCGCAAGTAAGTAACAAACTCTTTATTGATTTCACCTCTTGGATACACAATACAGAAATTTCATTCAATAAACTATGAAAAAATTGTAAGTAAGTAAAAAACTCTTTCTTGAAGTCACCTCTTGGATACACAATGCAGAAATTTTATTTAAGAAATTATGAAAAAAATGTTAGTAAGTAAGTAACAAACTCTTTCTTGAATTCGCCGTTTGGATGCACAATACAGAAATTTAATTTAGGAAATTATGAAAAATAATTTTTAGGAAGTAACAAACTTTCTTGAAGTCACCTCTTGGATACACAATGGAGAAATTGCATTTAAGAAATTATGAAAAAATTGTAAGTAAGTAGCAAATTCTTTCTTGAATTTGCCTCCTGGATAAACAAAAAAGACATTTCATTCAAGAAATTATGACAAAATTCTAAGTAAGTAACAAACTCTGTATTGTTTTCACTTCTTGGATACACGATGTAGAAATTTCATTCCAGAAATTATGAAAAAATTCTAAGTAAGTAACAATCTCTTTCTTGAAGTCCCCTCTTGGATACACAATACGGAAATTTAATTCCAGAAATTATGAAAAAATTTTAAGTAAGTAACAAACTCTTGTTTGATTTCACCTCTTGGATACACAATACAGGTATTTCAATTATGAAAAAATTGCAAGTAGGTAACAAACTCTTTATTGTTTTCACGTCTTGGATACACAGTACAGATATTTCATTCAAGAAATTATGAAAAAATTGCCAGCAAGTAACGAGCTCTTTCTTGAAGTCACCTCTTGGATATACAATATGGAAATTTCATTCAAGAAATTATGAAAAAAAATTGTAAGTAAGTAATAAACTCTTTCTTGAAGTCACCTCTTGGATACACAATGCAGAAATTTCATTTAAGAAATTATGAAAAAATTGTATATAAACTCTTTGTTGTTTCCAAGTTTTAGATACACGATGCAGAAATTTCATTCAAGAAATTATGAAAAAATTCTAAGTAAGTAACAAACTCTTTCTTGAATTCACCGTTTGGATGCACAATACAGAAATTTAATTCAGGAAATTATAAAAAACATTTTTTAAGTAAGTGACAAACTGTTTCTTGAAGTTGCCTCTTGGATACACAATGCAGAAATTTCATTTAAGAAATTATGAAAAAATTGTAAGTAAACTCTTTATTGTTTTCCCGTCTTAGATACACGACGCAGAAATTTCATTTAAGAAATTATGAAAAATTGTAAGTAAAGTCTTTATTGTTTTCACGTCTTAGATACACGACGCAGAAATTTCATTTAAGAAATTATGAAAAAATTCTAAGTAAGAAACAATCTCTTTCATGAAGTCCCCTCTTGGATACATAATGCAGAAACTTCATTTAGGAAATTATGAAAAAATTGTAAGTAAGTAAGTAACAAATTCTTTATTGAATTCCCCTCTTGGATAAACAAAAAGACATTCCATTCAAGAAATTATGACAAAATTCTAAGTAAGTAAAAAACTCTTTCTTGAATTCGCCGCTTGGATGCACAATACAGAAATTTAATTCAGGAAATTATGAAAAAAAATGCAAACAAACTCTTTCTTGAACTCACTTCCTGGACAGGCAATACACCAATTTCACTGAAGAAATTATGAAAAAATTGTAAGTAATTAACAAACTCTTTCTTGAATTCTCCTCCTGGATACACAATAAAGATATTTCATTCAAGAAATTATAAAAAAAAATTGTAAGTAAGTAACAAACTCTTTCTTGAATACACCTCTTGGATACACAATATGGAAATTTCATTCAAGAAATTATGAAAAAATTGCAAGTAAGTTAACAAACTCTTTCTTTAATTCTCCTCCTTTTGAACACTTTTGAATTAAAACTTCACACTTTTGAATTAAAACTTTATCTGTAGGTACATTACCCTTTACATAGAGTGCTTCAACCCCGAAAAAGCTGCAAATTTCCCTGACTTCCTCATGAACATTTCTCAGTTCCTGACCTCTATTATTAAGTGGTGTAATCACTCTATCGTAGAATCCCAGTCTATTTATATGACGTAATGTAGTTCTCAATAAGCGTGTATCGTACTCAAACTTATTATAGTTCACTGTCCAATGATAACAGCCAATTTCTTCGATTTCAATAGACAATAAAAAAAATGCATCTTCAAATATAAGACCACAAGATAATTTTTTCGAACCAATAAGTTCTGTGTCATATATTTCTATCATCTTGGAAGCTATTAATGTAGTTGTTAAGTAGAGAAGTACTTCATCAAACTTTTATACCTTCGCTCAAGGTTGAATAGAGTTATGGCTAGGGGTTAGTCCTAAAACCATCTGAATTCATTGTGGGGAGGGGTCATAAAACCCTTAGAATTCATAGCGGGGAGGATTCATAGAACTCTCGGTATCTATTGCATGCAAATGAAGTCTGGAAATTACAATTTTTTTATAATTTCTGTATTGTGTATCCAAGAGGTGAATTCAAGAAAGTTTGTTACTTACTTACTTACAATTTTTTCATAATCACAAATTCCGACAACGGTTGATGATAAAGAATTTATTTATTCTAATAGATAGATTTTGTCAATGTTATCCGACGTACCAGACAAATGATATCGATAAAGAATGTTAATAAAGAATTTGTTCAATTTGATACTTAAATTATGTCAGTGTTATCAAACGTATCTGTCAAAAGACATTGATAAATAATTTATTCACTCTGATACTTAGATTCTGTCAATGCTATCCCAAGTATCTGTCAATAGATGTTGATAGAGAATTTATTCATTCTTATACTTAGATTTTCTCTATGTTAACCTATCTATCCGACATATGATGTATGCAAATTCCTTTTCTTATATCTCCGATGTTTTAACAGACATTCTAAAGGTTTGATATGCTAGCTTACTCTAAAAATAATGAGCACATAACAATGTAATGCATAATATATTTTTAATGAAATAATGTCATGTAGAATATTAATACAAAAATATATATTATTATACGTTATTAATATCAATGAACAACTTTGGACACTTTGAATCTGTTCCATAAAATGGTTCATCATGTTGTCTCTTGATACTATAGCTATTGTCTTCTCTTAGTTCGTAATCAGTAGAATAATCATTATTCCATTTTGAGTCATACACAATTTTTAAAGGTGTGTCATCGACAGGTTCAATATGCTTTTCGTCTTTGGTGTTATTTGGTTCATTGACTGTTTGATCAATGGTAGTAACGTTTGCTGGCACTTTGTTTTTCATCGATTCATCTTTATATTCCTTAGTGATATTTTCTGCCAATGCCCTTTTTATTTTTATGGCAATTCACTGTCTGTTATCACACTATTTTTACACAGGTAACAGTTCCGGCACGTAGACAAGATGTGTTTTATGATATTGGTAGAAGAGTAAGCCTTTATTTTCCCCTTTGCTTTCATTTGAATGCTAATACTTAAAAGATGACGATAGGTTCTATCAACAGGTAGCATGTTACCACAAGCACTAGCAAGAAAATGTCCCTCTTCATGAACTACTATTTTTATGTTGGCATTCTCTCTGAGTGCGATCATCTCTAGATATCTCACTTTCGCATATCCACCATTTGTATAATGGAATTTTTTTTGGTACTCCAAAGAAATTAAATTCCTTACTGTCATGACAATGCACGCTAATATTTCCAATAGTGCTACCACTTGTACTTGTTTCATAGTTTAAATACTTCTCCTTGTCGGCATTCAATGCTACAATATCATTGTCATGTGAACACACTTTATTAAAAAGCTTCATCTTCACATTTTAGAGGTATTAGTTATGTGTTTATCGTTCCAATATGTAAAAAATACTGATTTAATACATGCAATAAACTAGGTAGTGTCGATACCCGGACATAGAGTACCAGTGGGAAAGCCAAATCGTGTCTCTGAGCAAGCATAGAGTACAATTTTTAGAGCCATAAGCATATTTCATGTCATTTTAAGATACGCAAAAAAAGGTTGAATAATTTCTAAGTGTATAAAAAAATTTAGTCCAATAAAAAAAAAGCGCTACTACAAATATTATTTTTCTAATAGTAAAGGTCATGACTAACATATCCATACCATTCTCATTTTGAGTTTGGGAAATATTAAATGTAAAGTTTTAATGTTTTAAGTATGTTTCATCTCATTCGAAGACATGTAAAAAAAAAGTTGAAAAAATACCATGTTAAAAAAAAGTTAAAAAAAACTTCAAAAAAAAGTAAAAAAAAACTTCAAAAAAATTTAAAAAAATGGGGGGGGACCAAAAAGTTGGGGGGAGGGGACTCCCTTGTCATTTGGGGGTAGGGGACCTTTGGGGGTTGAGGTCCCTGGTGGTTAGGGTTATTGGTGCTTATGATCCTTGACGGTTCATACTCATATACATCTCACTACTTGATTTGTAAGGATTTCTATGGATTGTTCTGAATTTCTTAATTAAAATTCTTTTGTTGCCATCTACATCTCTCTTAGTATCAGCTTTTTAGTATAGTATAACGTTAGAACACATTAGTCATTAACAATTTTGGTCGAACACTACATGTGCATTAGACAGAATAAATTGAAAAAGTAAGATCAGTTCAAGTCACAAGTCTATTTTAGCATCGTCAACTATTTTCACAGAGTTGTTTTATTACAAAGTTATAAGCAATGGCTTGAATTAATAACCCTTTCGGTGTTACCTTAACTGCTAGTCAGTTTAACCCTTTTTCTCCACCTTCATACGATCCGATCACTAATTAGGATCATTCACATCCCTATTATTCAATAAAAAATTAATATCGTTCATACAAACCAATTCACAATTGCTATACCCTTTTTCGCAAATAGAGTTAGCTTTTACGCAAAATGATATAAAGCCATATGCTAATCAATTCTAGACATGATGCAAGGTACCTTCAGCCTAGAGCTTATTACTGTTTGACAATTTTTGAGAAAAAACCTGTTATGATGATGGATGAACAATCTTGCCAAAGCACATATCCTCTAAACCAGTCTGATTGCATTATACAATCTCAACCATAGTTCCAAAACATGTTTGATCGCTTTGCTTGGAAAGGAACATAAAGTAAGCAAATAGCATGGCATGGAACATAAAGTAAGCAAATAGCACAGTAAAGAACATAAAGTAAGCAAATAGCATGGCATGGAACATAAAGCAAGCAAATCCATACTTAGCATACTACTCCTCCCCCCTCCTGTTGGTATCATATATAGCCTTGGGGATATAAAATTATTACAAGAAAACAATGAAATTCTTTGGGATAACATGCAGGGTTATTCTGTTTTCGTCCAGTAATATTCATTTTTTTAGATGATTCCAAAAATTATTTTTGCAAATTATTCACTCAAAATTATGGAGATCAATTAGAGAATCAGACGATTACTGGCTTAATATAGGAGTTATGGCATGTGACTATTTTAAGTAATAGAAAAATACATTTTTATATTTAAATATAAAATTATAATTATAATATAAATATAAATATATTTAAAAAAATATTTTTAAGACCATAAAGGGGGGAGGTGCGCTTGCTGGTAAATTAACTATTATACGAATCACACAAAAATCCCATAGACCAGAAGATTGTAGTGTTTTATAATTTTTATATTGATTGCTTATTATATCATATTTATATCATATATTTGTTTTTTATGTTTATATAATATTGTATTACATTTTTTATAAATTTACATTTATTATATTTAATTAATTATTTTAATTCATGTTTATTAAGAATTTGCTTACTAAGCTCCTCTGAATCAATCTTGGGAAATTGTCACCTTCATTGACTAATTCTATCAATTTTAATAAATAGAATTGTTTAACTGAATAAAGTATATTTTGTTAAATAGAATAAGAATAGTTCTCTACTTTAGAATCCTAATTGCGTTTCACACTGTAATTTCGAACACGCCTTGCTGAGCACATTTGGCCAGAAGGTAGTCAAAGAGAGGGTAGGGGTCATCTTTGCTCCTCCTCAAACCCAATATCTTTGGGAAGGGACTGCTTGGGACCCCTTCTCTGAAATTCTAAATTTTCTTGAGTTTTGGGGTATTTCTTTTTCAGGTTATATGGTATTTATTTATTTGTTCCCCCAAATAACGAATTTGCTCAAATTATCCCTCTCTTCCCCCCTTCCCCTCCGAAGAACAAAAATTATGTGTATATGCGGGATTTTGGGCTCTGTGGTGAATCTATTTTGTAACTACTCGGGTATAGGGACCTTTTTGACAATTTCATTTAGGAAATTGGGAAGGATTTTTATTCATTAAAAATTAATTTGTTTAATTTGGGCATAAAGGAAAGCACTGCACAAAAAGAACTATTTCTTGCAAACAATACCCGACCAATATAAAATTAAACATATGCCTTTATTCGCTGTCATTATTCAAATATATACAAACGTGCCAACACTGCTGAGTAACCCCTTGCCTGCTTTAAGTAAATTTTGGTGCAAAATAGTTTTGATCAATCCATACCGTTATCTGCATGTCCATACCCACTTTAATTATGTTAGTTATTTCCAGATAGAGTTTCATCTGAGATCTGAAAGTTGTGTGGCGTGACTCTGTGTTTATGTAGTAGAGTGCCCCTAATACCCTCTTCAACGAATCCCAGGTATTTAAGAAGCTTTAACGTTAGTTTATTTTTTCTGTCCCAAACTTACTTTTAATTAGGATAAAGGTGATGTAATGTTGTTTTTGGCACATAGTAAACAGTAATTCCCCAAATGTTGTTGCTGAATTATTTATATATTAAAAGAGGGCTTGTATGAAGAATATCCCTTACCCCTAACAATTAAGACACTTATCCCTGACAAGTTAGTAATATCCCTTCAGTTTTCGAAAATTCTTAAGATTAAAAAAATTCGTAAATATTCAATGGTAATAATATATTTACATATTATACTTTTTATGGCTAATGTTTAATTTAATTTTCCTCTATAAATATTTTGATATACGTTCCCACAAATCCCAATTTCGGGGCGGAAATTTTAAGGTGTCGGGAAAAAATTCCATCAGCCCTGATGAGATGGAAAGGAAAAATAAAACAGAAAACTTTAAAATTAAAAATGTGGCACTTAGAATAGACCTTGTTTAGAGCTAAGAAAAGAAAGTATCTGATGAGAAAGGCTTTATTATAACTTATTGATCCCCTGTCCCACCCACACACACATTTCATTTGTACAAGTAAATGTTAAAACAGACAAAAAATTAATCTTGACGAAAGAACAATATTTGGTGAATTTTTCTTTCGAAAACTGTTTAATTTTGGGAAAAAAACAGATATTAAATAGTAATTAAGTTAAATTATAAAGTTAATTATTATTAGTAATTAAGTAAAATATATACTTAGTTTACTTTTAACAGATAATGTTTAATATACTTTTCTTATATACATGTTTCAATGAACTTTTTCTATGATCCCTGATAATTCAAGATATATGGGCTGATAATTCAAGATCTTAGAAAAAAAACAGGGTGTGGAAGCCCTGGTCGAAAGAAATGTGAAAGTAAAATGGAAAAGTAAAAAAAACAAAATGAGACACTTAAAATAGACAATATTGTCAACTGTAATCATAAAATATCTCTAACTGGTCAGCAGGGAAGGAAAAATACAGAGAAAAACTTCAAAATGAAACTGTGGGTCTTCAAAGAGACTGTATTTCATATTATTTTCCTTTTTTATTTGCTTAGTAGCATTATTTTGCGCCATTTGTGTTCAATCCAAAATTATGTCTTTTCACTTCTTTGTTTTATATAAATAACTAATGTAAACATTTACCTTTATTGTATGTTATTTCTTGTATGTAAATCTATAAGCCTTTGTAATTGAACTGTTTTCCTTGATATCGATCTGATTTATATGATCAAAATGAGGAATCGAACCACCGTAATCTGGATCTGTTTGTGTCGTACAATGCTGATTTTAAATTTGATTTATGTATTCAGTCGGTTAGTAAACTGATGCATGAATACTGGTAAAGCTTGGTTTCTGAGAGAAGTCGCACTTTGCTTCAATGGTCGGATTACGTCACCCGATGAAAATTCGTCTTTATATGTGAAATATTTGGTTTATTTCTGTCTCGGATCATGGTTGAAAAATTCGTTTCCCCAGCCCGCAATCAATATGAAATTGCCATTGGTAATATTATTAAGACTGATATTTATAGGAGGCTGTACTTTTTTTGCCGAGTAATTCTAAACTCTGACGGGAGTCAAATTTTCCTTTGACAGCCTTATTTTAGGTCGCCCTACGAAAAAATGTTCTTATGGTCTTATTTCTGTTTTGGATCTGAGTTGGAGAATTCGTTTCCTCAGCCGGCAAAATTTTCTTCAGAATAAATAAATTGTTTCTGCTTGGCGGATTACAACTGGAAATATTTTTAAGATTGTGATTTATAGGAATTTGTTTTCTGGGAAATTTAAGCAAGGCTTCCACTTCTAGGGGAAAATCCCTATTTTAGGGGAAAATCACTTCTTTTAGGGACACTTATTTTGAATCTAGGGATTCAGGGGAATTTGGGGTAAATTAAGGGTTGTTAGGGATATTCAGGGAAAGTTAGACCATGGGAAAAAGAGGTCACCAGCAGATTGAAAGAATCCTGAGTGAGTGGACTTTTTAATATATCATTCTACTATAAAGCATTATGAATAAAGTCATATAGATGACTTTTTACACCTCCTGCTATTATAGAGCAGACAGAAATAAAGTCTTACAAATTACTTTTTGTTGTTTTCTCTATGTATCAGTGGGGTAATATAATTTCTTCTGTATGAAACTTTAGTGGATCATATATTAAATAAGAAAAACAAAATGTCTTTTGTATAACTTTATTTGTACTTCTTAACAATAATTTGATGTTTAAAAAGTCATACAGAAGACTTTATATCATTCTCCATCATTTCTCTAGAAATAGAAATATATAATTACAAACATAAAAAGTCATTTGTAAAGCATAGCATATATTAAATATGTAACCTAACCTAGGTACCTTTTTCTCCCCCTAAACCCCCCAAAACAACAGTTTAAATATTGTCAACACATTGGAAACCACGCTAAGCATTAATTACTGCATACCAGTATCTTGAATTAACCCATACAAAATGGGTTTTCTGTTGCATCTCCAATTTGACATGGATAAAACAGTGTATTTAACAAAAAAATGCCAAGTACCAAAAGTACCAAAATAACAAAAAAATATCTGTAGGACTTTGTTCATATTTGTTGTGTAGTAGTACAAGATATAAAATGTTATCTGCATTCCTCTATTCATGTTTTATCTATAATAGTGTAATATATAAAAATTCATCTGTATGACTTTATTCATGTTTTATCTACAATATAGAGATATATAAAAGGTAATCTGTATGACTTTATTTTTGCTGGCTCTATAATAGCATGAGGTATAAAAAGTCATTTGTATGACTTTATTTATGTTTGCTCTATAAAAGAATGAGGCATAAAGTCATCTGTATGACTTTTTTATCATTCTACATAATAGAAGAAAGCAAGATATTGTCTTCTGTTTGACTTTATACTGCATTCTATATAAGAGTAAATGACAATTTTCTATTGCTCAGATATAAAGAAAAAAATTTCTATATTGTCATAAGTAGGTAACCCTGAGTGGGGTCTTGCATTGGCCTGAGCTGGACCAAAGTGGGGTCACCAGTAAATATGTTCCATGATGAGCGGTTTTTTTACAAAGGCAGCTGCTGCTCTATTTGGATGGTCCCCTGTGGATTTGCACATGACCATGGGAAAAAGAGGTCACCAGCAGATTGAAAGAATCCTGCCCACTTTTCCAGAAGCGCTTCCAGGCGAGATAAGTATGCCGAATTTCAGGAATTTTTTTGATGCGAAGCACACCAAATTCTTGCTCTGGGACAGACCCGTTGGTTATCCCTTCAGGCCTGCGCAAAAAGGCTTATTGAGCAACGCGTGGCTCTTATTCAGTATTTCGAGGAAACCACGTTTGACGACCCAACTGCAACAAATGACCTTATCTTTTCGACATTACAAAAGCAAGTTGACTAAGCCATACCTTGAATTCATGGACAACACTCTAGACCTCTCCAACAAATTCAATACCGTTTTTCAATCCAAGCCTCCCCTTCTTCACTCTCTAAGGGCTAGTGTCGGCAAACTTGTGAATGATGTAGCATCTAACTTCATTAAACTGGACTATATTCGCAGTGTTGGTTCGTTTACCGAACTGAATCCTTACCTTTCAAGTGAGTACTTGCCTTTAAACCAGACATATGTGGGAATAGCTGCAACCGATTCCATGCAAGAACTCGAAGATGCTCAAGAGCCAAGTGATAACATTGATCTCTTTTACCAGTCGTGTCAAAAATACTATATCGTCCTAATCAAGCAGATCAAACACCAGTTCAAGTTTGAAGACGAAATTTATGACATTTTGGCTTTAGTTGAACCAAGGAATGCAATAAATTTGAAGCCAAAATCTCTAAGGCCACTATTTGTAAGATTTCCTATTCTAACAGAAAATGCTTTACTCCAGAAAACGGACGTAGAATGGAGGTCACAAGCAATGACTAATGTCATTTAACTTCATTTGGGAGATTCCCAAGTAGAAGACCTGTCATTTGAGCAGTACCGGAAGAAGATTCTTTGTTTGAAGACTCGTAGTGGTGAAATCAGGTACCCGGAACTGCGGAAGTGCATAAGGCTGATCTTCTCATTACCTGTTAGCAACGTTCCAGCTGAACGTTTGTTCAGCCTCCTGAAATTGATCAAAACAGACATCTGAAATAGTCTCGATAATGTCATCCTAGTCTCACTTATTCGAGTCAATTACTGGTTGAAAAACGAAGATAAAACTTCATCAACTGTCAGCATACCGAAAGCTGTCGCTGGCTTCAAGACCAAGGCAAACGCTACGTGCGATGAAGTGCTGGAGATGACACCTATTTGAAGTGTAAAAGATGTTATATATTATCATTATCTGAAGTATAAAATAGCAATTTGATGCTGCACTGTTTCGTGTAAATTCGTTGGAAATCTAGTGCAAAATATCCTTTTTTTTCTAGGGAGAAAAATGGGGAGAAATTAGATCTAAACACGAGGAATTTCAGGGAAAATTGGTATGAAAATAGGGAAATTGAAATCGAAAAGTGGAAGCCCTGAATTTGAGGCTCCCGACAGGAGTCGAATTTCATTTTGGCAGCCTTATTTTATGTCGCCAGACGAAAAAACGTATGTATGAGCTCGCTTTTATTTCGAACCAGATTTGAAAAATTTGTTTCCCCAGCCGGCAAAATTTCTTTTTAAAATAAATAAATTGTTTCTGCTCTCAGGATTGATAGAAAGCAAATTGGTAATGTAGTAAAATTTGCATTCATAAGAGGTTCCTTTTTGAGAATTTTTGGCTCTGGCAGGAGTGAAATTTCACTTTGGCAGCGTATTTTATGTCGACCAACGAAATAATGTCTTTCTGGAATTTCTTCTGTTTCTTACCAGAGTTGAGAAGTTTGTTTTCCAGCCGGCAAAATTTGCCTTCAAGATGAATGAGACTCTCCTGTTTAGAGAATGTACTATTGAATTAACAGTGTCAATAGATAGTACAACTGACAACACTTTTAACATCTGTGTTTGAAAAAGGTTCTTTTTTGAGAGGTTTTGGCCCTGGCAGGGGTTCATTTCACTTCGGCAGCAATGTTCAATTTTGATCAACGCAAAAATGTCTATGGAGACAAACATTTGGGTTAATTCTGTTTCAGATTAAACATTAGTTGTTCCTTTCTACGGCCGGCAAAATTCTTCTTTTTCTTCAAAATAAATAAACAATTTCTATCTAAATGATGGATTATTGAATGTATAACATCTATATTATTTACGATTGTTATAGCTATCAAGATTGGTATTCAAGGAGTGATATTTTTTTGAAATTAGAATATTTCGCTTTCACTCAAACGTAATAGCCGCAATCCACCTCGCAAGGTCGCTTGCTCCTTTTGCCACACAATATATGCCGTTTATTATCCTTTTCGTCCTTTTTATCCTTTTTGAATCCTTCTTGTGACGTTGCCTCCTCGGTTTTCTCATACAAAATTGGTAGTCTTCTCTCAGAACACAATTTAAAAGAGATAAATTTAGTGTAGACCTTAACAAGGTACAATTTATACGCGTGTGGCTTGTTTAACAATCGGAGTTATGAAGAAATGGGCTTACTGTTAATTTCAGCCTTTATTGATTGCCTTAGAAAAATTTTAAAGCTAGCATAATTTTGACGTGATGTGTCGTCATATGACGTCATGTGTGTAAAGTTTGTTTTAAGATTTTTACTATTTAGTTATACAGTATATGATTTCTCTTCTTTTTTAAGTCACCTCAAAGACTGTATTTGTTTATGCTAAAGCTGTTAAAACATTTCAAAAAGTAATGCTTGACTACGTTTTTGTTCTTCAAAAAAAGTTTAAAAACTGGGTTAAATCAAGCTGTGGCGTATCTGGAAGTATTGAAATCCGTATTCAAGTTTTACAGTATTTTACTATTCTTTCCTAGGGCAAGTTTTTTTTTCAGATTTATATTAAAAATTTAATTCAACCACTAATTAAATTGATGTGTAGGATTTAAAATTACGTTTTACGTATTTTTAGCAATATTTGTCGATAGTGTATGCAATTGAGAAGTGAGGATCTGTCTTCTCCTAGCCATATTCACCTATGACCACTGAGACCAGGCACATTCAAACCTCTCAGACTAGTTTCAAAACATGTTTGGACAAATCGTTAACCGTCATAATCACAGTACGAAAAAACTGAGTGCGTCCCAAATATTTCGTTCTTTTAAAGTCTTTAAATAGTATATTTTCCACTAAAAAAGTTGCAAACTAGGGTCTGGGAGGGGGCAAACTGAGCTCAGAGAGGAGCAGTTGCCCCTTCCCTTGTCCCATTCCAAATTATGCCCCTGATGTCCATGGCACTCTAGAGTCAAACTTGTCAATAAAGTCGAAATTACGTAGCTGATTAGGTTTACCGTTCCTAATTTCTAGAGTTAACTAAATTATTAAATAAGCTTACACAAAATTATTAGCAAACATTATTTGTTTAAAACAGCCGTATATTTGAATTGCTTCAATTGTCTGCCATCTCCTTAGACACTTGTCAGCTCTAGCTTAAACTGCCATTTCACCTGCTCTTTGGGTAAACCTCAAAACTGACATTGAGGCGTAAACCTAACAAACTAATCAACCTCAAATTTAAAACAGCTTTAGTATAAACCTATAGTTCATATTGTTTATTTAGGAAGTTTTATGTATTTTTTATGTATACCTATTATGTTGAATTATTTTAGTTTGTTAAATTAGCTACCTTTCTGTATTTACTAACGGAGATACTCGAATTTTGGTTTAATTTTTTAATTTGGGAGGGACCTACTAATGTAGAAACTCTACCCTTTGAGGAAGTAGTACCCAAATTACCCTCTGCCTTGTATTTTTTAATAAAAGTCTCCTTTTATATTTCGTTAATTTTTTGTAGTTTAAAGGGCCAGTCTGACGTGGTGTTTTTTTTTGCCAATTTTGTATGAGCGTATATGTGTAAATGATGATTTGACTTTTTCATTAAAAAAACGATAGTGTATTACAGTGGTGGTTCTAGACCAAGGTAGGAGGGCCAGCTGCCCCCCTCTCAGTTTTCTGACAAGTGACATTAAATTATTTTCATTTTTATTATTGTTAAGCTACTATGGTATACCTTGCCTCCCCGATTATGAGGCCTAAAATCAGTACTGACTTATTATTGGCAAATCATTTTAAATTTCCAAAACATGAATACCTGATAAATTCTCCTGTGGTGGTGCAGTGGGTTTGATCTCAGGGTAATATGGAACCCTGAGCTCGAACCCAGGCGAAGAAACGTACTGCAGGGCCGATGCAAGGAGCTTAGTAGTGTTGTTAACCCAATGCATAAATACAGACAAATATTTGCTTGGTCAAGCCATCAATTTGTTTACTGAGTGAGGTAGTAAGTAATTGTACAAAATTGAAAATATTTCCATAACTTAGAATATACAACATACTAAGAAAATCTCTCAAACTAAAATGAGCCCAAAAACGTTCAAATTGGTCGGTGAAAAATAATTGCATGCTGACCAATGGTGTACGTAGAGCAGGTACCGATTTCCTGATTTCCGCCTTTGGCTGGGAGGACAATGCGCGGTTGGGGGTAAATTATTTGATGTTTCCTAGGCTTTTCCCAATTTTTCTCCAGATACCTATTTAGAGCTGGGTTGACTCTGGCTAAGCTTACAAAGTCACGTCATTGACTCCGTTCAAAACCAAATAACCAGCGACACTAGGAGTCAAACCCCTCTCCTCAGGATGTCAAGTCTATCCCCCTAAACATTCGGCTAGGACCGTTCAAATTGGATGGTAACTTAGAAAGAAACCTTAGTTTGAAAGATAGCGTTAAATTCGCGCAAGTTGGATAAATACGCCTTTTCAACTTGAAAAACGATGCGTATTGTTCAGGCTTTGGAATTTTGAACCAAGCTGAATTCAACGGAAATAAGACTTGAGTTTCTTGTGTAAAACTTATTCTTATTAAAAAAAAGTCTGTTCACCATTTTTCTCGTAATTTTTTTATTTGGATAATTGGTGCATTTCTAAAAAGTTTTGGTCCGTTTCGAAACGGTGAATTCAGATAGATATATAAATATAAAAACAAAACATTGACAACTATTTTTTTTCTGTAAATATTTAAATGTAAAAAAAACTTAATAGCCTTCAAATCAGAAAAAATGTCCAGTTTTTCAATTTTTCCTTCTTTTACTGTTGAATTAAATCAGAAATATATATATATATATATATATATATATATATATATATATATATATATATATATATATATATATATATATATATATATATATATATATATATATATATATATATATATATATATATATATATATATATATATATATATATATATATATATATATATATATATATATATATATATATATATATATATATATATATATATATATATATATATATATATATATATATATATATATATATATATATATATATATATATATATATATATATATAGTGTGCGGTAACCCAGAAAGTAATCTTAGTTTGAAAGGTGGTGTAAAATTTGCGCGTGTTGAATGAACCCTTTTGGCTTTGTAATTTTAGCCAAGGTCCACAGAATGAAGACGTGATTTTTTGTATAAATGTTTATATTTGTAAATAGATGCTCTATATTCGCCTTATTTCCCTTCTTTTTTATCATTTGGATTGTTGAAGTGTTTTCTAAAAATTGTGAAAATCTATGAACATTGTGAAAAATCTATGAATCTATGAAATAACATCGACTACTATTTTTCTGTCAGCATTTAAATGTAAAAAAAAACTTCACGTCTGGAAACCTTTATCAAGAGGAAAAAAATGATCCATGCAAATAGCACGTGTTTTATTTGTCAATTAAATAAATAAAAAAATTCAACTGGAAGTAAGGAGCAATATTAAAACTTAAACGAACAGAAATTATAAATTATTTCGTATATGAGGGGGGCTGTCCCCCTCCCCCAGAAAAACATCACACAAAAATGTCATGGCAGTGTCGGGACCATGTGGCCCGACACCTTAAGAGCCGGGGCTGGCGTCTCCCACCCTCCAAAATTCCCCAACACGCAAAATTGTGGAGTCAAAGAGAAAGTCTCAAAATGTGAGTAAGATATCCTAAGGGGTAACAAAATGACCATATATAAAAAAAGTTCTAGGAAAGGGGTTGGCTGGACTCTAATTTAACCATAGTAAATGTAAAATTTTACTTGTATATCCTATTATCACCTAGTCCAATTCCTGGAAAGCACAAACAATAGAACAAACAATAATTTTTTTAATTTAATTAATTTCAATTTGTATCAGTAGCTGAAAAAAAGTTACCTTTTCTTTTTAATATTACTTTATACACTATTGCTTTCAGTTTGTGGAGTTCTATCATAATACTTGGAGAGTTCGGCCATGGGTTCAATTTAGTCCTCTATTTACATTGTGCAAGAATTTCATGAAATAGACAAAATTAACAAGCTAATAATTGGAAGGATCCGTGCTGGCAGCCATAAAGAAACGCTACGATTGGACGATTTGAACAGCCCCGAGCTTAACACGTAACCACACTTCTTTTAGTAATGTCAGTCCTATTATTATTGATGTCAATTTAATTGCTAATATGAAAAAAAATCACATCCCCAAAACTACCAGGTTAGAACATATAGACGGAAGGAGCACATACACCCATAAAAGAACAAAATAAAAGCTTTCTTAGCGAAATTTAAAGAAGAGGACTTTATTTCCTGGCCGGGAAAAAGCAGGTTATGAGAAAAAGGGAACAATACAACAGACAGTGGTGTCAATATACTAAAATTTCGGTGGAGGGGGGAGGAGGAGTTATTTTCCAATGTCTAATGGTTTGCAAATCAGCTGTCTTTATGAGTGCAGCTAAAAAGAGTTATACTCGAAGAGATACTCGAGCTTCGCAGTCTATATATCTGGCTTTTGCAGTTCAAAAGTTGCATCGTCTGGAACATCCTCCAATACGCTAGTCTTTTATATTATTTTGAGTTGATATGGTTTCTATAACCAAGAGTAATTGTTTTTATTGTAATTCACCAAGTGCCGTCTATCAGCTGGTAGTTGCTATTCAACCTAAATACTTAATTTGTTTAGTAAGACTGGAACTGTGCCCATATGGACAAGATTTAAGGAAACGTCTTGGATTTAAGGAAAATTTGCACTTGAGCATCCAAAGTTTCAAACTGGACACTCTTTTATTTTATTTTTTTGTTTTTTTTACCATATATAAGGAAAATAGCCAAGGAGCACGTATGATGACTTCTATAAAAAAAATGCAAGAAAATCGTAGTGTATATTTTTATGTAAAGACCAGAGGAAAAATAGTTTGCACCCTTTCCCCTAAAATTCTAAGTCCCTTTAATTCCAGGAAGTAGAGACTATGCATTTGAAATTTGTGAGCAAGTTCAATTCATATATCGTCAGCTATTAGAAGAACGCAAATCTCCTGTGCAACGAGAATGTTAATCTTCAAAATATAATTTTGAGCATAATTTTTTCTTCCCCCCTTAATGATAGGGACAACAATTTTTCTTTGGCCAAAAATATTTCCTCCGCCCCTTAATGATAGTGACAGTAATTTTTCTAGCGCCAACAGATTTTTCTTCTGCCCTTAATGATAGTGATAACAACTAATTTTTATTTAATTCGTCTGAGGATTTAAGTTAAGCGCACGAAACGATGTGTGTTCATTATTTGTTAAATCCGTTTTACCCCGACAATTGTCAAATTAGGTTGTCTTTGCTCTAGCTAGACCTTCGAGCTTCTGGACAAGTGACTGTACTATTGTGCCCTTTAGTTTGGATTGAAGGGTGTTGTTGGAACCACCATTTCTCATTTGTTTTCATAACGCATTCGACCTTTCGCGGAATTGCAGATCCCATCATTGGTTTTCCATTTCCTTTAGCTAGGGCTTCAAGCTTCTGGACAAGTGGCGGTACTACTGTGCCCTTTGGTTTGGATTGGACGGTGTTTTGGAACCTCCATTTCTCATTTGTTTTAATAACGCATTTGACCTTTCGCGAAATGCAAGATCCCATCATTGGTTTTCCATTTTCTCTATAGAGGCCTATATGCTTCTGGACCTGAGACTATACAATTTTGACAGGAGGTGTGTTTTTGACGGTGTTTTTTACCCTCGATTTTTCATTTGTTTTCATAAATCATTCGACGTTTCGCGGAATATGAGATTCCGTCATTGGATTTTCATTTTCTCTAGATAGGACTTCAAGCTTCTGGACAAGTGTCGGTACTACTGTGCCCTTTGGTTTGGATTGGACGGTGTTTTGGAACCTCCATTTCTCATTTGTTGTCATAACGCATTCGACCTTTCCCGAAATGCCAAATCCCATAATTTATTTTTCATTTTCTCTAGCTAGGGCTTCAAGCTTCTGGACAATAGACGGTTCTATTGTGCCCTTTGGATTGGAGGGTGTTGTGGAAACTCCATTTTTCCTGTTTGGCCAGAACGCCGATGACCGTTCGCGGATGGTAAGATCCAAAAATTGGATTGCCAGTTTCACTAGATAGGCCTTCAAGCGTTTGGACAAGTGGCTGCAAACTTGTTCCCTGTGGTTTTGATTGGAGGGTTTTGTTGAACATCCATATTTCGTGTTTATTCATTAATCCTACTGCCTTTCGCGGACTGCAAGATCCCGACATTGGATTTTCATTTTCTCTAGCTAGGCCTTCAAGCTTCTGGACCAGTGACGGTTCTATTGTGCCCTTTGGTTTGGATTGGAGGGTGTTTTGGAACCACCATTTCTCATTTGTTTTCGTAACGCATTCGACCTTTCGCGGAATGGCAGATTCCATCATTGGTTTTCCATTTTCTTTAATAATAATAATAATAATAATAATAATAATAATAATAATAATAATAATAATAATAATAATAATAATAATAATAATAATAATAATAATAATTGTCAATCTTGTTCTTACATGCATTGACTGAATCTGAGTGGACAGTGTCTGATTGTAGTGCGTTCCACTCGAAGACAATGCGGTTGCTTATTTGTGTTCATAACGCATTCGACTTTTCCCGGAATGGTAGATCTCACGATTTGTTTTCCATTTTCTTTAGCTAGGTTTTCAAGTTTCTGGACAAGTGACGGTACATTTGTGCCCTTTGGTTTGGATCGGGAAGCATTGAAGTATCCAAACGTTTCATTAATTTTTCTGAAGTCATTAATTTTTTGGGAAAACTAGTTACTGTCTCTGTTTCTCCTGTTCCTTCTATTTGTCGTTCAAATTTCTGGACAACACTCCAGACTAGGTTTTCCTTTACTGGACCTGGTTTTATCAGTGTAGATGTTGTAGTTCCATCAATGCAATCTCCGCTCACATTTAGATTTTCAAATTTTTGTAACAATTTCCATATGGCACCTCCATACTTAACTATTTTTAAATTGCGACCTCGAAATTCTTTTGGAATCATAGCAGGCATAATTATATTAACAAACTGTAAGAGTAATTCATAATGGGGTCTAATATATAGTTTAGATGACTTCATGGAATTGAGATTGATGTCATGCTAATTATTAAATTTGAGGAAACCAAGAGTGACATCAAAATCAACCATAAACTCATGAAGTGTACCATGAGTAATATGTGATATACTTAAAATACAAAAAAAAATTCTTCAAAGTTTTCCTCGTCACGATCATTCTCGAAATAGTCTTGCATGAAATTAAAGGGTTTTAGCTCTGCCAATCTTGATTTAGGGTGCTCATTTTCTGCGTCTGACGAATCGGTAGACGAGGGACGCGATACCCATCTTTCTGGAAATGTTGCTCTTTTTATTCGGCTAATATGTGCCTTGTAATTTCTTCCACTATCGGGGTTCACCATTTTAAAAGAAAAATCGTTATCATACTTTTTGACTATTCTGTACGGTCCAGAAAATTTTTTGGAAAGTTTCTTGCCTTCCATCTTTGCCTCATTTTTTAGGTAAACACAATCTCCTAATCTAACATATATAGTTCCCTTGATTGTGGGTTGGTTTTCTAGCTCGGAATATTTTACATTTTTCGAAGTATTGTTTTACTGTTTTGTAAGTTTTCCTCTTCCTACTTATGGATTCATGTATTAAATGTACCGAGCTATTGTAATATTGTTGGGACTCAATAGTCTCATCATACGGGATTCTAAAATCGCGACCAAATAGTAAATAAAAAGGGTTGTCTTTGGTTGTTTCTAAATAAGCAATATTGATTACGTTGGTCAAATAAGTTAAAAATTGATCCCAATTGTTTCTGTTGTCTTTTGTATAAATGCTTAATACATTCGAAAATACGTTGTGCCTATTTTCTAATTTACCATTAGCTTGTGGGCGGTATGGGGAATTCACCAATTTCTCTATGTTAAGAAAACTCATTAAGTCTTTTGTTACTTTTGAAACAAAATTGCTTCCGTTATCACTTATAACCTTATTTGGAATTCCAAATTTTAAAAATAATTTCGCTAACGCCTTACTCGTGCCGTAAGCGCCTTGATTCTTTAATGCTTTTGCAAAAGTAAATCCGGAAAAGTGATCTTTAACTGAAAGAATACAAGTATGGCCTCTGTTGGAAACAGGTAAGCCTCCACTGGTTCCATATAAATCAAATGAGACAATATCAAAGGGGAATCTCGCTAACGGGACTCTTCCTATTGGGGGATTAGGATAGGCTTGGTGTTTTTTTCTTAAGTTACACACTTCGCATGTACTTACAAATTCCTTAAGTTTTGTTACTGCCGACGGCACGTAGAAATATTGTTTTAATTTATGGAAAGTTTTCGTTATTCCAAAATGTCCACCTATATCTGAATGAAAATATTCGAAGGCAGGTATTATTAAGTTTTGGGGTAATACAGGTATTATTGAGGTTTGGTTTCTATTTGCCTCAGCAGTCACGATTCTGCATAGTATTTCTTCATCAAGATCATAGTAAAAATTATCTATTTCTTTACTAAGAATTTTGAATTTATCTGACAACGCATCATCGTTTACCAAACAAATAATAATTGCTAAACCCATTATGTCCTTTTTTTGATTTATTTTCATATTTTCCAAAGACAAGGGATAATTTTTATCCTCATCTTCGTTTAGTGTGTCTTTCATTTTGTTTTTTACATTCATGTTTACTCTAAGTACTAATGGCGTTAATTTCGTTTTCCTCGGCTTCCGACGGCATATTTTCTGGGAATCTACTCAAAAAGTCACAAGCCGCATTTTGTTTACCTTTTATATATTCAAATTCATAATCTAGATCTTGGATTTTAATAATCCATCTAGCTAGAATTTCCGTGGGTTTTATAAGAGTGTGCGAGTGTTGCAAGTTATTAAAGTCTAAACCTAGTATAAATATTCTACCAATTAAATAGTTTCTAAAGTTATCCAAGTGATGGATTATATATAAAAACTCTAAGTTTGTGGTGGAATAACTACTTTCGCCTTTTAATAAAGTTCTACTCGAATAGCATATAATTTTTTCTATGATATTTTCTTTAGGTGTTCCCTCTAGAGGACTAAGTTTTTCTACCGGGATTATCTACGAAAGAATAGTACCAATGCCTTTCAAACTTGTATTAGTTGTGACCACGAATTGTCCGTTTTCAAAATCAGGCAGCGATAATATTAGTGCCGAAGTGAGTACCTTTTTGAGACGGTCTAGGGAAGTTTGAGCTTCCTGGGACCAGGTAACATTTTAGGAGTTCCCTTTAGTTAATTCCGTGAGGGGTTTCGCAATTTGAGCGTAATTGCGCAAGAATTTTCTGAAGTAACCAGGATGACCTAAAATTCCTCTTAATTCTTTCATAGTTCTAGGGGGTTGGAGGTTTCCAACACATTTTATTTTGTCTGGGTCTGGGGATATCTCTCCTTGCGTCACCAATACTCCTAAAAATTAAGTTTTTGGTTGAAATTAAATTTACTTTTTCAGGCCGGCATTTTAAATTACCCTCTCTGAATTTCTCGAACACTTTAGCTAGTGTTGCTAAGCGTTATTCAGCGTTTTCTCCTACGCATATGACATCATCAACAAAATTAATGATATTCTTTAATCCTCTTAATAGATGTAATAAGGGTCTACATAGCGCGCTTGAATTGGTCTTAAGTCCAAAAGTTACTCTTAAGTATTCATAGGAACCGCATTCAGTTGTAGAAAACGCAGTTTTATAGACATCTTTTTCGGCTATTTTCACTTGGTGGTAGCCTTGTGTAAGATCTAAAGAAGTAAAAATTTTGTTTTTGCTTGAGATAAAGTCAAGGATTACATCTATTCTTGGTAAAGGAAATTTATAACTAACTACTTGTTTGTTAAGGGCTCTATAATGTACTACAAGTCTTCGATCACCATTTGTTTTTGGTACCAAGATCACTGGTGCAGAATATGGACTTATACTGGGGCGTATCATTTCATTTTTTTCTAATTAATGAATTTTATTTTTTTAACCACTCTTTGTGCTTATACGGCACACGATATGGCTGTTTCGTGACAGGATTACCGCTCGTTAGAATTGAATGTTCAGAAAACGGTATCAGCTCGATGCCATCTTCGGATGCGGAAAATACATCTTTTGAAATTCCATAATAATTCGCATTATTTTTTCTTAAGTTCTAAGTCCGTAATATGATCAATATTAAATTTGTTTAAAAATTGCGATTTAGTTAGAGGGTATTTGTTAATTGAGGTTTTAATGCCGTTAACAAGGTTTCTTTTACAATTTTCCCACCTATCTAAATCATTCTCCGAGATAACTTGGATCTCGTGGGGTATGCACCCCACACTAATAAGTATGGATTAGCACTCGCGATTACCCCCAAGTGTCGTCCGGCTAGAGGGGAAGTAAAAAAAAATATAGAAGAAGAAGCACGAAACAACTTGGCTGTTTACAATTATTAATAAGATGCCTACAAAAGAACCTAAATATCAAGTATTTCTATTCTAAAGGACCCACTCAAACAGACCTTTTACTCCTTGATAAATGCAGAGCCCCCAAAATTTGCTATAACCTTGAAAAAAAATCCCAAAAGTGTCAAATATGAAGCCTTACATCATCCTTTAGCAGAAATTCAATAGTATAAACAATTTTTATTCGACCCTGAATCTGAAGAATACAAATCCCTTGGTAGTAAATTATTTCTGAAACGTATGAAAACATACCAATGAAAACGAGACGCCTATAAAAATAATAACAAGAAAATTAAGAGAAAAATCTAAACTCAAAACCACCTATTAGTTATTAATAATAGGAATATGCAACTGTGGAATAAGTTAATCTCATATTTATAAATTATTTTGTCATAGTGCAGATTCTAATAATTTTAGGCCTATAACAAAAAAATAGGTTACCAGTGTAATTATGTATTGCTTGCTTACTTATTTATATAATACAAAATATAATACAAAATTAGGTCGTATACTAATTATTAGCAAAACTATAAAGGTATATCTCAACCATTCAGAAAGGCATATCATAACCAGAATAAAGCTTGGAAGTCCTTGCTTTACTTCCATGACCATTCTAATCCTAAAATACTTTTCATAAACAGAAATTCTGTCTTACGCTTACAAATCAATTTTGCTAGGACAATACCATAAAGCAATACAAAAATTGAATTGATATAAAATAATAATGATAAAATAGTAAATAAAAGAATTTTGCAAAAATGGATAAAATTAATTATAAATTAATTCCAGAAACAAACAAAAAGATGAGGCTTAAGAATATCATCATAATCCTCGTTGTTCACGCAGCAGCCCAAGATATTGTAAAACATGGAGTAATATTCAAGCATGGAAATTCATTGCTAGCTAGCCATGATACATGGAAAATGTTTATGAAATTGGATCCAAAACCCTTCGAGACCTTGTTTCAACAAGTAACAAGACTAGAAAAAACACGAATGAACTCAAAGAATAGATATTTCAATTCCTAAGGTCGGATAAAGGATTACAGGCCAGTAAAATAAGGCATAGTAAAGATAATAAAGAGTTTCCAACTCCAGCTGTTCCCAAACTAAAATCAAAATTCGTAATAGATGACTTTGATAAGAAAATGGCAGAAATTGGCATGACACTTGGGACGAGCAACAAGGAAGATAGAAGGAAAACATCAGCGAATAATATCGAATGCTTGTCGAGAGACTTTACTGCAATGAAATCCATGCAAAACCCTAAATTACTGACTACAAGGAAAGAGAAACCTTATGATGGAAATTACGCAATGATAAAAGAACAACCATTACCTAATTTAAATGAGGGAAACGCCCAAAAAGTTTCAACTCATCAAGCCTTTTTAATATTATATAGACAAGCCTTATTTGAATTGTTTAATACGGAAATACAAAAATTAAAACAAAGTACCACGAAGATTTTTGAAGTATTCTTTCGAAGAAATAAATACCGTAGGTCTAAAGGCCTAATTCCCATCATCGGAGAACTCGCCTCCCACCTTTTTGGTTTAACAACGGAGGAAGACTTAAACAGCCTGAGGGAAAATGTAAAAAAGTTGAATAATGCAATGAACGTAAAATTAGAAGATACAAGCCAGTATAGCAAATTACCAGAGAGATAAAATTGAAATGATATCTAAGAAAATCTCAAAAACCGTAAACGTAATGAATTATTTAAGGAAAGAAGTGAATCGCGTGGTGACAGACGCGAGCCTTACCATGGTATCACTCGATACAATTACCATGTCACTACTAAATCTGGCGACAGATGTTAGTAAGTTCGAATTAGCATTATTTGCCCTCACGGGAGGAACTTTGTCATACGACCTAGTAGATCCTTCTAACCTATAAAGTATGTTAGACGAAATAAAAACGCACCTAACGTTTGGTTTACATTTACACATAGAGCCCGAAGTATCAAATTTATTTCTTTACTATACCAAATTAAAAGTCCAAATCACGGAAATAAATGAAAAGTTATTCGCAGTAGTAACAATTCCATTGATAAACCAGCAATCCATTTATGACTTGTAAAAAATTTCGACCTTCCTTACTCACATAAAGAAGACATATTCATTTATGACTATCACACCTGAAACAGACTATTTACTTGTTTATCAAGATAGACGAAAATATACCCTAGCCGATCAACAAGACTTAAAACAGTGCGTATCATTCAAAAACCTAGTACGCCAGCTTACGTTACCTATTTATAACGTCAAATCTGGATCTTGTATGTCGGACATATTTTTAAAATACACCCAACAGGATGAAATACCTGATTTTTGTGAAGCCGTGACAGGAAGTACGAAATGAAAAATATTCATACACCTTTGAAATAATCTCTGGTTATTTTCGGTTCCAAGAGAAACTGTTGGAACTTTGCCTTATTACAATAGTACAGAAAGAATAAACCCAAGTTACAAGACAGAAATACTGTTACAAGATGTGGGTACGATAACCATAAAACAAGGATGTCGACTTGCAACTAAAGAGTCAACTGTTCGAGCGCCGTTAATTACAACGAGCACAAATATAATAAGTCTAAAATAATCAATTTTAAGACAATCAACCTGTCGTACACTTTTCCCAATATAAAAAGTAAGGAAATTAAAACCTCGATATGGTCCAAAAATAGAAAAGAATAAAGAGACATTACCGCTTACAAAAATAAGAGAATTATTAGACTCCTAGATCCCCCTATATACTAATGTAGACCAGAGATTAACGTACGTGGATAATAGATACGGATTATTTTCAACAAATTTCTGGTGGACCATACTACTGACCGTATGTTTCGTATTCGCGATGTCCCTGACCATGAGAACCTTACTGACTTTTAATTATGGAAGAATCCCGAGACTAAGAAGGCAAAACCCAAACGAAACACACGGAGAAACGGCTGAAATGCAGAAGTTAAACCCGGAACCCCATGAGAACGTCTAAGCCAAGAAAAAGGGAAGACATTAGAAAACGAGTGGGTATAGAGGTCTCCACTCGTCCTTGCTATGTTTTGTTCCCTCATTGTAACGGTCGTTTACGTAAACCCGTGCGGCTAAGACGCTGCAACATGCGTTTCCTTAAACAGCACGGACGTGCGTGAACAATGAAGGCATGAAATATGTTGTAAACTGAGACCTCAAACTAAATGATGTAATGTAATTTATGTATAAATGGTTATTTTAAATCTAATGTAGAATTAAATAAGGGTTGAAGAAGATTAAGATAAAGTATGTGTAATAACGTATAATAAGGGAAATAATAAGAAGCCTTATTTAAAGTAACAATGTCATTTTTTAAACGTTAACCATTAAATCTATTATGTATTATGACGACTTGTTTTAAAGTACATGTGATTCTGCCTCGTTATTTTATTACAGTAAGTGGAATGACATATTGGAAATTGATTATAACAATGCATAGTCCAGTGCAGATACAACCTAGTAGCATCTATTTTCATCATACCTCAACCAACGAAGAGTACTCACCATAGACCCCAGGCAATTTTCGTCCTAGCTTCGTTTACGAAAATTACAGTTACCTTTTGATCGCTGTTTTCTCGACCACAAACCATACTACGTATCAAGTGACACAATATTTGAATCTCAGCATCCAGTGCATTATCGAACTATATAATCACATAAATCCTAAGAACCCCATCGACCAGTACAAGGTATAAGTACGTAAATATCGCCCTTGATAATCCTTATGGACCCATGTACCATATGACTGTATAGTTATGATATTTGATGATCCCAAAAATTATTTTCGTGTCCCAGATTGAAGTGTTGAATCACTTTAGACCGTTTCCAGAGATCCATCCTATCACCTCCATCACATGCAATAAGTTACTATTTCTGTTATCCCATGCATGTTACGAGATGATTTCTGAAAAATGGACCTGGAAACCAACCACTGAAGTACAAAACCAAAATTATCCCCAGCGACTAACCCCTCAGTGACAATATACTCCTCCCACAAGTTAAAGACAATACATTGAAGGAGTCGCTAAATTTTGATGTCGACCCATTCCAAATCCAAATATCGATTCCCCTGTGATTAACCAAGGAATCACCGCAAAAGCTAATAGATGCAAGCCATGCACGAACAATTTTATCCCCAAGTGCACAAACGAACAATTTTATACGAGAATTACATTATCTATGTACATTTCAACGAAAAAAATCCAAAATGAACTTTGAAACATCTTCAGAATGTAACATTGACAAGGTAAACCACGACAAAACGCTAATGAAATATTCCAACTCTTACAATTCAACGAAAAAAAAATCCAAAATGAACTTTGAAACATCTTAAGAAGGTAACAGTGACAATATAAACCACGACAAAACACTACTGAAATATTCTATCTCTTACATTTCAACGAAAAAAAATCCAAAATGAACTTTGAAACATCTTCAGAATGTAACAGTGACAATGTAAACCACGACAAAACTCTACTGAAATATTCCAACTCTTACATTTCAACGGAAAAATCCAAAATGAACTTGAAACATCTTTTGAATGTAACAGTGAAAATGTAAACCACGACATAACACTACTGAAATAATCCAACTCTCGCATTTCAAAGAAAAACAAAATCCAAAATGAACCTTGAAATATCAAGAGAATGTAACAGTGACAAGGTAAATTATGACGAAACACTACTGAAATTTTCCAACTCTAAAATTTCAACGAACTAAATCCAAAATGAACTTTGAAACATCTTCAGAATGTTACAGTGACAAGGTAAACCACGACAAACACTGGTGAAATATTCCAACTCTGACATTTCAACGAAAGAAATCCAAAATGAACTTTGAAACATGAAGAGAATGTAACAGTGACAAGGTAAGCCACGACAAAACAGTATTGAAATATTCCAACTCTTATATTTCAAAGAAAAAAAAATCCAAAATGAACTTTGAAACATTAAGGGAATGTAACAGTGACAAGAAAAACAACGACAAAACACTACTGAAATATTCCAACTCTTGTATTTTAACGAAAAAAAATCCAAATTGAACTTTGAAACATCTTCAGAATGTAACAGTGACAAGGTAAACCACGACAAAACATTACTGAAATATTCCAACTCTTAAATTTCAAAGAAAAAATCCAAAATGAACTTTGAAACATCTTCAGAATGTAACGGTGACAATATAAACCACGACAAAACACTACTGAAATATTCTATCTCTTACATTTCAACGAAAAAAAATCCAAAATGAACTTTGAAACATCTCCAGAATGTAACAGTGACAATGTAAACCACGACAAAACTCTACTGAAATATTCCAACTCTTACATTTCAACGAAAAAAAATCCAAAATGAACTTTGAAACATGATGAGAATGTAACAGTGACAAGGTAAACCACGACAAAACACTATTGAAATATTCCCACTCTTACATTTCAATGAAAACAAAAAATTCAAAATGAACTTTGAAACATCAAGAGAATGTGACAGTGACAAGGTAAACCATGACAAAACACTGCTGAAATATTCCAACTCCTACATTTCAACGAAAAACATCCAAAATGAACTCTGAAACATCTTAAGAATGTAACAGAGACAAGGTAAACCACGACAAAACACTACTGAAATATTCCAACTCTTACATTTCAATGAAAAAGATCCTAAATAAACTTTGAAACATCTTCAGAATGTAACAATGACAAGGCAAACCACGAAAATACACTACTGAAATATTCCAACTCTTACATTTAAACGAAAAAAAAAATCCAAAATGAACTTGAAACATCAAGAAAATGTAACAGTGACAAGGTAAACCACGACAAAACACTACTGAAATATTTCAACTTTTACATTTCAACGAATAAAATCCAAAAGGAACTTTGAAACATCTTCAGAATGTAACAGTGACAAGGTAAACCACGACAAAAACACTACTGAAATAATCCAACTCTGACATTTCAATGAAAAAAATCCAAAATGAACTTTGAAACATCTAGAGAATGTAATGGCGACATGGTAAACCACGACAAAGCACTACTGAAATATTCCAGCTCTTACATTTCAACGAGAAAAATCCAAAATGAACTTTGAAACATCTTCAAAATGTAACAGTGACAAGGTAAACCACGACAAAACACTACTGAAATATTCCAACTCTTACCTTTCAACTAAAAAATCCAAAATGAACTTTGAAATATCTTCAGAATGTAACAGTGACAATGTAAACCACGACAAAACACAACTTAAATATTCCAACTCTTACAGTTCAACGAAAAAAAAATCCAAAATGAACTTTGAAACATCTTTAGAATGTAACAGTGGCAAGGTAAACCACGAAAAAACACTACTTAAATTTTCCAACTCTTACATTTCAACGAAAAGACGTCCAAAATGAACTTTGAAACATCTTAAGAATGTAACAGAGACAAGGTAAACCACGACAAAACACTACTTAAATATTCCAACTCTTACATTTCAACGAAAAAACAAACTGAACATTGAAACATCTTCAGAATGTAACAGTGACAAGGTAAACCACGACGAAACACTACTGAAATATTCCAATTCTTACATTTCAACGAAAAAATCCAAAATGAACTTTGAAACATCTTCAGAATATAATAGTGACAAAGTAAACCACGACAAAACACTACTGAAATATTCCAACTCTTACATTTCAATGAAAAAGATCCTAAATGAACTTTGAAACATCTTCAGAATACAACAGTGATAAGGTAAACCACGACAAACACTACTGAAATATTCCAACTCTTACACTTCAACGAAAAAAATCCAAAATGAACTTTGAAACATCAAGAGAATGTAAAAGTGACAAGGTAAACCACGACAAAACACTACTAAAATATTCCAACTCTTGCATTTCAACGAAAAAAAATCCAACATGAACTTTGAAACATCTTCAAAATGTAACAGTGATAAGGTAAACCACGACAAAACACTACTGAAATATTCCAACTCTTACAGTTCAACGAAAAAATCCAAAATGAACTTTGAAATATCTTCAGAATGTAACAGTGACAATGTAAACCACGACAAAACACAACTTAAATATTCCAACTCTTACAGTTCAACGAAAAAAAAAATCCAAAATGAACTTTGAAACATCTTTAGAATGTAACAGTGACAAGGTAAACCACGAAAAAACACTACTTAAATTTTCCAACTCTTACATTTCAACGAAAAGAAGTCCAAAATGAACTCTGAAACATCTTCAGAATGTAACAGTGAAAAGGTAAACCACGACAAAACACTACTGAAATATTCCAACTCTTACATTTAAACAAAAAAAGTCCAAAATCAACTTTGAAACATCTTCAGAATGTAACCGTGACAAGGTAAACCACGACGAAACACTACTGAAATATTCCAACTCTTACATTTCACCGAAAAAATCCAAAGTGAACTTTGAAACATCTTCAGAATGTAATAGTGACAAGGTAAACCACGACAAAACACTACTGAAATATTCAAACTCTTATATTTCAACGAAAAAAAAATGAACTTTAAAACATCAAGAGGATGTAAGAGTGACAAGGTAAAACACGACAAAACACTACTGAACTATTCCAACTCTTACATTTTCAACGAAAAAAATCCAAAATGAACTTTGAAACATCTTCAAAATGTAACAGTGACAAGGTAAACCACGACAAAACACTACTGAAATATTCCAACTCTTATATTTCAACGAAAAAAAATCCAAAATGAACTTTGGAACATCTTCAGAATGTAACAGTGACAAGGTAAACCACGACAAAACCACTACTGAAATATTCAAACTCTTACATTTCAACGAAAAAAATCCAAAATGAACTTTGAAACATCAAGAGAATGTAACAGTGACAAGGTAAACCAAGAAAAAACACTAATGGGGGGGAGGGGCCCAAAAAACTTGGGGTGGAGGGGGAACCTTCTTTGTCTCAAGCTTGCAAAAAAAGAAATATTTAAAAAATTGGGAGGGGGGGCAAAAAGTTGGGGTTGGGAGAGCCTTCTGTGTCTCAAACTTCCAAGTCCAAGAAAATTCATTCCAAAAAAAGTATTTAAAAAAATGGGGGTGGGGTAAAGAGTTGGGTGGAGGGGGAGGGGGCCCTTCTGTGTCTCAAGCTTGCAAGAAAAAGTATTAAAAAAATGGAAGGGACCAAAAAGTTAGGGAGAGGGGGGCCCTTCTGTGTCTCAAGCGCGAAAAAAAGTATTTTAAAAAATGGAGGGAGGGGCCCAAAAAGGTTGGGGTGGGGGGGGGGGCCATTCTGTGTCTAAAGCTCGCAAAATAAGTATTAAAAAATGGGGGAGGGGCTCAAAATGTTTGGGTAGGGAGCCCTTCTGTTTTTCAAGCTCGCAAAAAAAAGTATTTAAAAAATGGGGGGCCAAAAAGTGTGGGGGGAGGGGGGCCCTTCTGTGTCTCAAGCTCGCAAAAAAAGTATTAAAAAAAGGGGGGAAGGGCCCAAAAAAGTTGGGGTGGGGGGCCCTTCTTTGTCTCAAGTTCACAAAAAAAAGTATTTAAAAAATGGGGTAAGGGGGCCAAAAAGTGGGGGGGGAACAGGGAGGGACCCTTCTGTGTCTCAAGCTTGCAAAAAAAGTATTAAAAAATGGGGGAGGGGGCCAAAAAGGTTGGAGAGGGGTACTTAGTAAATTCTGTTGATTATTCATTTGTCATCAAAGTTTCGTTTTTAGTTTTGACTGATATTGGCCCGAGTTACTCCTTACTTACAAGTCGTTATGACGAACTATTTGATAAGTTCGCTAATTATAAAATTTTTATTTGAACGTTTTCTTTTTAAACAATTGAAACTGAAGATTGAAAGAAAGAGGGCCAATTTGACAGCTGCATTTAAAGCTTAAATTTAATTAATAAATAATTAATTTATTTATTTAATTTACTATTGATTAATTAATTAATTTATTTTATAACCCATCAAAAATAGAAAGTATTATAATGGACTATAACAGAAAGAAAGAAAATGAAACAAAAAAACACATGCAAAAACAGGAGCAAATAAGTGCGAATTAAAACTCAATAAGCCAAACAATTCAGAAAAGTAAGCCACTCCAAGGGTGGTAAACCTCTTTAAATGTATCATACAAATCAATAAAATATAAAAAATAATAGTAACCCAGCAAAAAAAATAATAAATAAATAAATAAAAAAAGGAAAATAGCATTAAAACAAAAAATCCTTCAAAGGGTGGTTCAACGGATAACCCGTAAGCTTGGAAAAAAGGCTATCTGCAGTATCAAGAGGATCCGCCAAGCTGCATCTCTCCGGCAGTCTACCATTCTAGTCCATAGGAGGGGCCCGAAAAAGGAGCTTTAAATATTTGAAATATGCCCTCCTGATTTTCTATTTTATCTCATTGGTTTTCGCAAGATTGTATTTACCTAGATTCAGCTGTGATCCAATTGCATCACCATACACATTACGGATCTTACATCAGGTTCGGGCAATAAGTAATTTCCGAGTTGACTTTAGGCATGTACCAATAGGTAAACCTAAGGTACACAAGCTCCTGTAGTGGTACAACATCAGAAACACCCAGATTTGCTCTATCAGGGGTTTCAGAACAGTTATAATTAAATAATAGAACTGGAGACTTAGCCGCATTCAAAAAAAGACCAATCTCGTTATAAATCTTAGCAATCTCCCTAAAACTTTTTTCTAAACTAAACACAACCCTACTTAGGTTAAGAATGTCATCCACATAACACAAAACAGACACACTAACACCTTTCAATATACAAAAGGCTATAATTTAGGTTTTTTTTCACTATTCTGTACTTTTTTCACATCATAACCTGACAAGTATGTGTCCAATAAGAGAGTCATGCATACTCCTACCATTTGAAAGGTTGGAAATGTTTTCACAAGGACGATGTAGAAAATTTACTAAAGCTTTCTTTGTCGTTCTTGTAAATAATTAAATAAAAAAAACAAGTATTTTCAATTGAAAGTAAGGAGCGACATCAAAACTTAAAACGAAAAGAAATTATTTCATACATGAAAGGGGCTGTCCCTTCCTCCATGCCTCACTCTTTGCCTTAAAGTTCTTTATTGTTTTAAAAAACAGATTCGTGAGAAAGAGTCAAACTTGAGCGTAAAGAGCGAGGCATTGAGGAGGGGACAGCCCATTTCATATACGGAATAATTTCTGTTCGTTTTAAGTTTTAATGTTGCTCCTTACTTTCAGTTGAAAAAACTTATGGTTTTTTTTCTGAACGTTTTTGAATTAATGCTGGTTTTGATTTTGGCTCCCCGTACATGATAATTAAAACAAAATTTGCATATTAATTTTACATTTTTTTTTTGGTTTAATGGCTTTCTCGAAAGCTGTTTAATTTTGTTTACGAGCGTTTTTATTAATAATAAATATGTGTAACTTATAATTAATTATAAATTTATTAATTGTAATTATAAATATGTGTTTTTATTTATTATAAATATGTGTAATATCTAATATTAAATATAAATGGTTACAAATATGTGTAACCATTTAGTACTATATTGTGGAAATTATTCATTAAAATAAACTAAAGATTTTGGGATTATAAAAGTCTTGTAATTTTTATCTGAAATTCTCATTCATCTGATGTATTTTTAATCAGATATCCCCAGTTAGTGCACTTAGCATGGTGTAAGGGCTTCCATAAATTGTTTTTCCCTGGCAAAGAAACAAAACGATAGCATCAGCGGTGCCAACTCACGAACATTTAAAGAAGGGGAGACTAAACTTTATTTTTAGAATATTCAGGGTATAAGTCTACATTAACTGCATTAGGATCACTTACCTCGGTACCTTTAGCTAGATGGTGGATCGTGGATGCAGTGAAGATGTCAAAAGCGGAATAGCCGTAGCATAGGGTATTTTTTTCTGCAGTTGAAGAGGATCCGGAAGAACAGGAAGATGTGTATTCAAAGTATTATTAGCATATTGGAAGGTAACGACAGAGATAAGAAGGTAAGGAAATAAATCGTCGGTGAGTAGAAAACACAGGAAGAACAACCAAACGAATATTTTACCATTATAAAAACTAGGTTTGCAACATCGGAAAAGTTAGAAGAAAAGGAAAAAAGTCTTTGATGCAACATTCAAGGTAACAATAGTAGCCAAAAGTGGCCAAGCTATTATGGGCCAGGCCATCAAGGCTTTGTTGTCTGGAATGTAGGGAGAAAGAAAACAAGAAAAAATACTTAAATAAAGAATCATAGCAAAAAAACAAACAACAAGTAATAAGATAAATGAATAAATATATCCTAATTCAAGCTTGCTTAGATTGAATATGAAAATCAAGCTTAAAATGAAAAAAAATATTTTTCTATTGAAGTATAAATGAAACTTAAAACGAACTGAAATTAAATAAACAGTCAATGCAAACAAACATACAATATATATTTATCTAAATTAATAAATAAATCTTAAAATGAGTTAAACTGAAATTGAATATCCAAATCAAGCTTGAAACGAACAAAAATCACTACAAACAAGAGTTTGGGTATCACCTCCTAAGTCTCACTGTTAAAGTCTTAAACCTACTGCGTCATTGGGGCTTTAATGAAAACCAATTTTATGACAAATATTTTCTTTTGTACTTAATATTGAAAATAAACATTATAATTATAGTAATATTTTGAACTGATGAGCTTTCAGCAATTAATATCATTATACATCAAATATTCAGGTTAATTTAATAGCTCCTTTTAAAGTTGTTCAAGACGAATATAGTTTTACTACAAACAAGTGTTTGGATACTGCCTCCTTCCTTAACTGTAAATTAATTAAAAAAACTTGTTCCACAAAATAAGTTTTTCAAAGAAAAGTAAAAAAAACTCTACTAAACCAAAAATGAGCAAAAAATCAAATCAAATAATCTACCAAGCGTAAAACTACCACAAATCAGCATCGATAAATAAATGAAACCCAAAGCAAACAGAAATTACAATAAATAACCGAGTCAAACTCAAAACGAGCAAAAATTAGCACGAGTTGGGCTCAAAACCCCTATGCCTTCCCTAGGCAAGAACAAAATTTGCACTACTGAAAAAAATAAATATGAATATGCATTGTCAGTTTGATATCCATATACTTATATTTAGTAACCAAAATGTTAATATTATTTGATTTATTAAAGTTATAAAAGTAAAACATTTATATTTTTTCAGTAAAGTGCAAATTATGCTAATTTCTGCTCGTTTTGAGTTTGACTCGGTTATTTATTGTAATTTCTGTTCGTTTTGGGTTTCATTTATTTATTGATGCTGATTTGTGGTAGTTTCACGCTTGGTAGATTATTTGATTTTATGCTCATTTTTTTTTAATGGGGTTTTTTACTTTAACAAACTTATTTTATTGAAAAAGTTTATTTAATTAATCTAAGCAAAAAACTGATCAGAAATATCGTATACTTACATTATCACCTAAGAGAACTTGTATGCTTATAAACAGGGTTCCCACCGTCAGTAGGATTTTACTAGATCTAGTAAAAAAAAATCTAGTAAATTTAGAGGATCTAGTAATTTTCCCGAAATCTAGTAAAAACTAGTAAAAATTCATGTTTTTATAGTAAACAAACCTTTTTTTTATTTTCCTTGAATTCAGGGAAAAAAATTGTCGGAAACATATGACAATTTACAACTTTTGTTTGTCTGTTTTACAATTTACAATTTTGCTTGTCTGTCTCAGAGACAGACAAGCAGTCACCTATTTTCATAAGCAGACAATTCACTTCCGGCGTCTAAAGGTCGACAAAATCAGCTTTCTGTGTATCAAATCTTACCAACTAAAATGAAGCTATAATGACACTTGGATTTGTGATGATTGGGAATCTATTGGAATCAAAACAAAAGCCAACCACCCAAGGTGATTAGGAGAATCTCCTCAGTTTAAAAATTTTTATTGAGAAAAAAGGAGCCTGCTGAGAGAAATTAAAAGTAAGTAGAAATTTAATCATACTATGAAAACGAAAGAAAAGAGGAAAAGAGAAAAAAAGGAAAAAAGATTGTGAAACTTATATTGATTATCCTTCTATAGAAAAATCGATGCTTGATGGTGCGGCGTAGCCGCACGCGCAAAAAATCTTTTCGAGCATTTAGTAAAAACAGATGCGATCTAGTAAATTTTTCCTCTCCGATTTAGTAAATTCCTCCAGATCAGGGTGGCAACCCTGCTTATAAACCCCTAATTCTGTCAGACTCGCAAAGTCGACTCTTTAAAATCGTATATGTGATGGAAATTGAAAGTTCGTTCGGGTTGGCCAATTGTATTGTTTCTTCAACAACACTATTGGTAAAACCCTCCAAAAATTGTTTACATTTGTGTACAACACTATTGTTATCAGTGTTGCCAGATGCTTGACACAAGATCGCGCAGCCAGAGAAGCGAAAATGCGCCTTCGGCGCATTTTCGCGTCTTCTGCTATTTTTTGTATAGGAAACCAAAGCTCCCAAAGCTCCAAGCTCCCAATAGCTGCCGCTTTGTCTTCTTAAAGTATGTGACGTGGGAGAACTCTTTCGAAAATGCAAGTTCGGACGATAAGAGGAACCGAGTAAAAGAAAAAAAAACAAAAAAACACGGCCGCCGTTATTACTGCTTTTCAGCACATTTGTTCGGGGGGAGCACACCACAATCCGGACAGTTGTTAGAGGTTTCCGCAAATCTACGACGTCATTACAAGTCTGTATCTACTAACCGTAGAGACAGAGAAGGCCTCTTTCTTATCACTTGTAAATCGGTTTAACATAGCAGGCGTGGGATCAAGATCCTTGCAGCACTTGCTTTGGCAATTCAGCCAAAGTAGAATGGTCACAACAGAGTTCAGCATCTTCAGCTGCATCCTGTTTCGAATTTTGTGTTTTACCACATTCATGACCGAAAACACTCGCTCGACTATGGCGTTGCTGATTGGCATGCTAAGAACTGAAAGTGCTGCTTGGGCAATATCGAAGAAAGGCTTTCGAATCAACATGTCTTTGTAGTCACCAACACCGAACCAGAACACTTCCGCACTCACCGGCAACTCCCCTTTGAATATTTCGACCCAGTCAACCTGAAGCAAATTTCGCCACTGATTTTCTAGTTGACTCAAGTCACGCCCTTTAAGAAGAGAAAGTGGCAGCTCTTGGAAGTGTGGCCTCGTAATGCCGTTGAACTTATTTGTGGAGAGAAGACTTTGATTTTCTTTAAGAGGGCAAGATTAGGGGCATCCTTTTCAGTGCCTCGGAAGCTACTACTTTCAGGAAGTTATGGCAGCGCCGAAGGGTTTCATCCTTTTCAGAAATCGACTTTGACGAGTTATCAAGGGCTGTTTGGAATTCGTATCCGAAGTCAACTTCGCTAACCGGCAGGTAAATCGATTCGAGGCTGACTTCAATTGATACACTATTTCTCCGCAGGAATCGCCTTAGTAAGGTAAGCACAAATGACTCGAGCTCTTGTAGAAGGTAAAAAGGGTCAGCGGAAGTCTTTTGGAATAGCAAGTTGGTCTTCTGAAACTCCTTCAGAATCGGCTTCAAAAACAGCAAGTACAATTTACTTGGTACGTCTTTATACATGTCGTTTAGAACTCTGGCCGCATAGCACCGTTCAGTGAGGCTAGCTCGCTCAAAATGTGAAGATAGTTCTAGATAAGAACTTAGCACCGTTTCTACTGCCCCATATCGTGAAAGCCATCGAGTAGCCGCAAGCTGAACCATACCACGGCCCATACCACGGCCTTTAGCTCCGTCATTTAGGAGGGCATAAACTTGCTGATATGCAGTTCTACGTATTGGGCTCATTGAAAACCATGCATAGGTTTGCTGTAGCATGTAATCAATCGATGTAGGTAGCTCTAAACCAGCTTTCGAGGTACAAAGATGAAGTGAATGACAGATACACTTGAATAGTACGAGGTCTGGATTACCCGATTTCTCACGAAGTCGCGTGTACACCGAATTATGAATGCCCACCATGTTGCTTGCCCCGTCACTACCTATTCCCACACATTTCTTGATTTGGATCCCTAGTTTTGCGAGAAAGTCACACAGAGTATCTAACACAGCTACAGCAGTTGTGGTCACGACCTGTACGAGACCTAGGAAAGCAGTATTGATCACTTTCAGTTTCGCTGACTGGTACCTAATTTACACAGCCATATATTTAGAGACTGACACGTCTGTTGATTCGTCCAGAATCAACGAATTCTCGTTTCCACCAACATCAGCTATTATCTCAGACGGCATTTCTGGGGCTATCACGTTTTTAATGAGCATACTGCATTTAGTTATATGAAGACTCAGTTCCTCACAGCCCTTCAACTTCTGCTTCATCAAATATTTAAGGTAGTCTACACTACGTGTTGATGAATGACAGGCGATATGACACGCTATTGCCAGCTCTGCCTTCTTGGACGCAATCGTTTTTGCAACAAAACCTGAAAAAAAATGCTGTGAGGTTTTGATCTTATTTTATTAGTTAGTAGGCTATGACCAAAGTCCCGGCCCGACAGTTCACCAAACCCTGGTGGGGGGGGGGTCAAGACACGTTGACCACATTTTCGGCCAAAGGCCGATTTTTTTGTACTTCTATATCTTTTAGTTCAGTATTTTTCAACACTAAAAAAAACCTCAGCAGAAGGCCGCACATTTTTGGCTTTTTTTGCTGATTTCAGCTGTTTTAACACTAAAATGAGCATGTGAATGATCATTTTTTACCAAAAGCAGATTTTGTAGGCATTTTTGGCCCTTCTTAGCAATTTTTCCAGTCTCCTGACAATTCTGTCATGACCAACAGGCTAGGAACCCTTTCCTGCCATCGTGACCGAAAAACTGTGTTAAAAATGAATAAAATATAAAAATCAGGCCCCCCCACCATTTACGGGCCTGCAACAGTTACCACTAAAGTAGAATGATAAGAACTTATGCAAGAAGGTTTATCATTGCACCATTAAGGTAGAGTCATTTCACCATTTTAAGCAATTAGTTTTACCTCTGAACATCAAACATAGACGTAATAGTACATTGCATTATCGAATTACAAACCATAGTATTTTATTGCATATTCTAGCTCATATTTTGCTTTGCATGGAAAGAGCAATTTTAGCAAGTATAACACGATATCTAAACATTATACAACTGTTAGGTTGCACAGTAATTGTCTGTCCGGGAAAGGATGAGTACTAGGGACTGCTAGTTTTGGAGAAGTTTACTAAATGGCTTGTAAATATTAGGGTGGAAAGCACTGCAATCGTTTTTAAGGCCAGACTTAAAAAAGGAAAATCAACATTGCCAGTTTTAGTTTTTTTTAGTACAACTGTTAAATGTAGAGCCAGGCAATATATTTGCATGAAATGACTAATTGCATCAGAATAAGGTCCTCTACGTTCACTGTGACTAGACTGACAGTTTAAAGCAAACCTGTACAAGATTGTCAAATCTACCCCTATGTGATCTAGCACCAGATGCTGCAATAATTATGTAGCATGGATGCCCGTCCAGATTTCTAGGTCAATTCTGATGATTCCTTTTTAGGTTCAGTATTTCACTACACCAAAACCATTTGGTAGTGTCCACTTTTGGTAAAATTTTACTATAGCAGCCGCTCCAGTTCACGCATTTGTAGCCCGATTTTGATAATTCTTTTTGCTGAGATGTTAGCTACACCTTATGTAAAGGTTGTCCCCCTCTTTACTTTTTTGATTTTCCTTTTTTTCTGTAAAGTAGGGTAGGGTTTGAAGTAGATCAGGGGTAAGTTGCAATTTAAGCATTTCTGTGTATGTGCATTACATATTACTTCTGATAGTTCAACCCTGCCTTTCCTTGGTCAACTTCAAAATCTTCAAACACTCCTCTACTTTATGCAAAAAAATAGAAAAATCGAAAAAGTAAAAAGGGGGACAACCTTTATAGGAAGTGTTGGCAACATCTCAGCCAAAAAAAGTATACGAATTGGACTTAAAAGGGGTGAACTGGAGTAGCTGCTATAATAAAAGTTTACCTCAATTTTTTCTTTTTTTTCTAAATGCTGAGCCATTATTTTTCTCCTTTAAAATCAATATGGTTGCTGAACATCTACTATAGGGAACCACTGTCACTTACTCCATTTAAAAATTAAAATAGGGGCACTGCCAGTCTAGTACACTAGCCCTTTTCCAAGTACCATGCAGAAACCTCTGTACATGCTCAAACCCCATAGTATACTAATACATTTTCTCATATAGGGTATACGTAAAAGCTGAGTAGGGTACACGCATCATTCTATCTCTACTCTCATATCTACAGTACTTACTTACTAGCTGGCATGGTGGATAGTTGTAACCAAAAGTGCCCCTCCTCCTCGCATTTCTTTTGAGACCTTATACAATGTAAACAAACTCTATTTGCAAAAATAGTTATGAACAAATAACAAAGCCCATCTATTTTTCTCATGGTGCAGTGTGGTTTATCTGGGGTGCTTGGAAAAGGGCTGGCCTGCTAGACTGAGGAAAACACATGGGAAATAGAAGGGGCTTCCTATTGATTTCATCACTATCAGCACAGCATTACAGAGACCACACCTACCTAAAGAATCACAAAAATCAACCTAGAAATGACATCATGTTCAAAGAGGGCTTCTATACTGTACAATTAACAATGCTGCTAACTACAGTGTGCTTACCAACTCGCTCAAGTGTAGGTGTCCTATCAGGTGGCAGCAATTTACTCATTTCAGCTTTGTGCTTCATCCCTTCTGCATGGCGCTCGAGATCAGCCAAGTGAGCCCTCAGGGTGGACTTACAGACAGGGCAGTATGCTGAAGTTGGGTCACTGTCTACAGGCTTCAGCCAATCTTTCAGCTCAGCCTGCTTTTCCCACTCTTTCCTGTATGTTTTCTGGAAATTTGCCCACTTTCCCATTTTTGGTTTTACAGGTCTCTATCCGCTAACCATGCTACTGTAATTTGAAGTTTCACGCGATTAAGATTTCGAACGTCACCCTCTATATTTCTCGACATAAAATAACTATGAGGTACCTAAAAATCCCGATTTTTTCATGCGGAGGCCAAAATCGCCCCATTTGCGCCGAAATTTCCGAAAATGCGCAAATGTGGCGCAATGCGCACACCTGAAAAATTTAAAGTGCAGCCGCCTCAAAAAAGCGCCCAAATGGCGCAAATGCGCACCATCTGGCAACACTGCTGACAAAACTCTCCAAAAGTGACCCCGCGTACCTCAACGCCTCTAGACGCAAAATGTTGTACTACTTAATCGCTCCGAGCCAAAGTACTTTGCTCCAGCCAATAATTATGCTAGAGCGTGATTCAGGCGACGAGTGACCGGGATGAATTGTGTAACTACACAATTTAGTTGCAAGGTTCGTAGGTGATTATACTTTGCCCTTTGTATACCTATGCGAACCTGGCAACTAAATTGTGTAGTTATATAATTCATCCCGGTCACTCGTCGCCTGAATCACGCTCTAGCATAATTATTGGCCGGAGCAAAGTACTTTGCCTCGGAGCGATTAAGTAGTACAACATTTTGCGGCTAGAGGCGGTGTGGTACGCGGGGTCACTTTTGGAGAGTTTTGTCAGTACTTGTTCCGTAGGTGATTATACTTTGTGACAAAAACTATCCTCTCCACACAAAAAAAGTGACCATTTGTATACCTATGCGAACCTGGCAACCAAAGTACAATCACCTACGGAACAAGTACGTCACTCGTCGCCTGAATCACGCTCTAGCATAATTATTGGCCGGAGCAAAGCACTTTGGCTCGGAGCAATTAAGTAGTACAACATTTTGCGTCTAGAGGCGCTGAGGTACGCGGGGTCACTTTTGGAGAGTTTTTTCAGTACTTGTTCCGTAGGTGATTATACTTTGATCAATAGTGTTGTTGAAGAAACGATAAAAATTGGCCAAACCGAAAGAACTCTCAATTTCCATAACATATCTGATATTAAAGAGCCGACGTTGTGAGTCTGACATAATTAGGGAATTATAAGCATTTAAGTTTTCTTCAGGGTTGCCTCCCTGACCTGGAAGAATTTACTAAATCGGAGAGGAAAAATTTACTAAATCGCATGTGTTTTTACTAAATGCTCCAAAAAATGTTTTGCGCGTGCGGCTATGCCGCACGCGAACCATCAAGCATCGATTTTTACTATAGGAGAATAATCAATACGATTTTCACAATCTTTCTTCCTTTTTTCTTTCTTTCTTTTTTTTCTCTTTTCCTCTTTTGTTTCGTTTTCATAGTAGGATTGAAATTTTCCGGAAACCTGCAAGTTCAAAAGTCCTTTTTTTGGATATATATATATATATATATATATATATATATATATATATATATATATATATATATATATATATATATATATATATATATATATATATATATATATATATATATATATATATATATATATATATATATATATATATATATATATATATATATATATATATATATATATATATATATATATATATATATATATATATATATATATATATATATATATATATATATATATATGTATATATATATATATATATATATATATATATATATATATATATATATATATATATATATATATATATATATATATATATATATATATATATATATATATATATATATATATATATATATTATTTTACATTTGTACTTACTTTTAATTTATCTCAGCAGGCTCCTTTTTCCTCAATTAAGATTTTCAAACTGAGGAGATTCACCTAATCATCTTGGATGGTTGGTTTTGTTTTCATGCTAATGGACTCCCAATCATCACTAATACAAGTGTCATTATAGCTTCATTTTTGGTTGGTAAGATTTGATACAAAGAAAGCTGATTTTGTCGACCTTTAGACGCCGGAAGTGAAGTGTATGTTTATGAAAATAGGCGACTGCTTGTCTGTCTCTGAGACAGACAAGCAAAATTGTAAATTGTAAAACAGACAAGCAAAAATTGTAAATTGACATATATTTACGATAATTTTTTTCCCTGAATTCATGGAAAATAAAGAAAAGTTTTGTTTACTATAAATCAAGACATTTTACTAGATTTTACCAGATTTCGGGAAATTTACTAGATCCTCTAAATTTACTAGATTTTTTTTTACTAGATATAGTAAAATCCTACAGACGGTGGCAACCCTAGTTCTCTTAGGTGATAATGATAGTAAATGATATTTCTGATCAGTTTTTTGCATAGATTAATTAAAAAAAACTTTTTCCATAAATAAGTTTTTCAAAGCAAAGAACTCCATTAAACCAAAAATGAGCATAAAATCAAATAATCTACCAAGCGTGAAACTAACACAAATCAGCATCGATAAATTAATGAAACCCAAAATGAACAGAAAATACAATAAATAACCGAGTCAAACTCAAAACGAAAAGAAATTAACAAGAGTAGGGCTCAAAACCCCTATGCCTTCCCAAGGCCAGAATACAATTTGCACTTTACTGAAAAAAAAATACAAATGGAATGTGCATTGTCAGTTTAATATGCATATACTGATATTTGTTAATGAAAATGTTAATATTATTTGATTTTATTAAAGTTATTAAAGTAAAAACATTTACATTGTTTTTCAATAAAGTGCAAATTATGTTCTGGCCTTGGGTAGACATAAGGGTTTTGAACCCTACTCATGTTAATTTCTGTTTGTTTTGAGTTTGACTCGGTTATTTATTGTAATTTCTGTTCGTTTTGGGTTTCATTTATTTATCGATGCTGATTTGTGGTGGTTTGACGCTTGGTAGATTATTTGATTTTATTTTTGCTCATTTTTGGTTTAATGGACTTCTTGATTTTTCTTTGAAAAACTTATTTTTTGGAATTTTTTTTTTTAATTAATCTAAGTACAAGAGATTTGTTCCTCCTTATTTGATTCCGTGGTCTCCCATTTCCTTTCCTGTGCTCCTTAAGACAAAGTCTATCAAAATGATTCATATAAAGGGGGATAGAACATAACCCTGCTTAACTCCTGATTTACTACGAAACCAGCTGCTAACCTTATTTCTTACCTTAACCGTAGCAATGTCATTCTTGTACATAGCAATAATAACTTTAATGTTTTTGTCTTGTATACCATACAAGGATAAGACCTTCGCTAAAACTCTCGTATCAACGGAATTGAACACTTGCTCATAATCTATAAAACTGAGGACAAAAGGTGTTCAACAACTCAGACACTTCTCAATTATTAACCTAAGAGTGAAAATTTGATCGACACATCCTCTTCCTTTTCAAAAATCGTACTGTTCTTCTCTTAAAAGTGCGTCTACAGCATCTCTCCGTCTAAAAAGTATCATCATACTAAGTAATTTTCTACCTACAGAGACCAGACCAATGCCTCGATAATTACCACACTCACTCTTATCACCTTTCTTTTACAGTTGTTTAATTAAGGTTTTCCTAAAATCGCTAGGTACTTTCTCTTCTCCAAAAATCATATTCATAATCGTGAGTAACTTATTTCTAACCTCGGAGCCACCATATTTAAGAAACTAATTTGCCCTACTATCAGCACCTGGGGCCTTATTATCTTTTAATCCTTTTAGTACTGTCGCTAATTCATCCTCACAATATGTTCATTATATTTCAAATTTGCAAAACATTCGCTTCATCTACCCCCGTGGACCCAAAATTCAATGCTAATTTGCGATTATAAAATAGCCGACCCCGCAATAGTTCTATCAAAGCGTATTTCGAAACACAATCGCAAAATCAATTTCCATCCATGGTATTCCCTTCTTGGACAGTGATATCTAAAGTTGTATGTGTGTGAAAGTTGTTCAGTTTTCTTATAGATGTTCTTTATTAATTGTTCTGACAGTTGTGACTCTTTTTTTCTTTCTCTTATTCTTTTTTTTTCGTTTTTTTTTCAATGTGCATTGCCATGCGACATTGTGCACTAGCCAATTCTTTTTTATATGCTTTTCCAAAATGTAATAATCAATTCACTCTCAAACGCCCCCCCCTCCTGATGGTATCATATATAGCCTTGGGAATATAAAACTATTAAAAGAAAACAATGAAATTCTTTGGGATAACATTCAGGGTTATTATGTTTTCGTCCATTATTATCCATTTTTTTGGATGATTCCAAAAATTATTTTTGTAAATTATTAACTCAAAATCATATGGAGATCAATTAGAGACTCAGACGATTACCGGTTTAATATAGGAGTTATGACATATTTCTACTTTAAGTAATAGAAAAATACATTTTTAGGACTATATTTGGGACTGCATTATATTAGGTAAATTAATTATTATATTAATCATACAAAAATCACATAGACCAGAAGAGTGTAGTGTTTTATAATTTTTATATTGATTGCTTATTATATCATATTTATATCATATATTTGTTTTTTATTTTTATATAATATTGTATTTTATTTTTTATTGATTTTTATTTAATTTCTATTTATTAAATTTAATTATTTGTTTCAAATTTTGTTTATTAAGAATTTGCCTGCTAAGCTCCTCTGAATCGATCTTGGGAAATTGTCACTTTCATTGACTAATTCTATGAATCTTAATAAATAGAATTATTTAATTAAATAGAGTATATTTTGTTAAATGGAATAAGAATAGTTCTCGACTTTAGAATCCTAATTGCGTTTCACACTGTAATTTCGAAACCGGCTGGCTGAGCACAGTCGGCCAGAAGGTAGCCAAGGAGAGGGTAGGGGTCATCTTTGCTCCTCCTCAAACCCAATATCTTTTGGAAGGGACTGCTCGGGACCCCTTCTCTGAAATTCGAAATTTTTTTTGAGTTTCTAGATATTTCTTTTTCAGGTTATATGGTATTTATTTATTTGTTCCCCCAAATGATGGATTTGCTCATATTATCCCTCTCTTCCCCCCTTCCCCTCCTAAGAACCAAAATTTTGTGTATATGCGGGATTTTGGGCTCAGTGGTGAATCTATTCTGTAACTACTCGGGTATAGGGATCATTTTGACAATTTCATTTAGGAAATTGGGCAGGATTTTTATTTATTAAAAATTAATTTGTTTTTATTTCTAGGAGGACAGCTGGCTGATGGGCATAAAGGAAAGCACTGCAAAAAAAGAACTATTCCCTGGGAACTATACCCGACGAATATAAAATTAAACATATGCCTTAATTCGCCCATCATTTTTCAAATATATATAAACGTGCCAACACTGCTGAGTAATCCCTGGCCTATTTTAAGTAAATTTTGGTGCAAAATAATTTTGATGAATCCATACCGTTATCTGTGTGTCCATACCCCCTTTAATTATATTAGTTATTTCCAGATAGAGTGTCATCTAAGATCTGAAAGTTGTGCGGCATCACCCTGTGGTTATGTAGTGGAGTGCCCCTAATACCCTCTTCAACGAGTTCTTCTCTTATAGTCATCTATTTTAGTCCTGGTTATTTAAGAAGCTTTAACGTTAGTTTATTTTTTCTGTCCCAAACTTACTTTTAATTAGCATAAAGGTGATGTAATGTTGTTTTTGGCACATAGCAAACAGTAATTCCCCAAATGTTGTTGCTGAATTATTTATATATTAAAACGGGGTTAGTATGAAGAATATCCCTTACTCCTAACAATTGAGATACTTATCCCTGACAAGTTAGTAATATCTCTTCATTTTTCGAAAATTCTTAAGATGAAAAAAAATTTGTAAATATTCAATGGTAATAATATATCTACTTATTATAATTTTTATGGTTAATGTTTAATCTAGTTTTCCTATATATATATTTTGATATACGTTCCCACAAATCCCAATTTCAGGGCTGAAATTTTAAGGTCTCGGGAAAAAATTCCATCAGCCCTGATGAGATCGAGAGGAAAAATAAAACGGAAAACTTTAAAATTAAAAATGTGGCAGTTATAATAGACTTTATTTAGAGATAAGAAAAGAAGATATCTGAAGAGAAAGGCTTTATTATAACTTATTGATCTCCTTCCCCGCCCACACACACATTTTATTTGTACAAGTAAATGTTAAAACTGACAAACAATTAATCTTGACGAAAGAATAATATTTTGTGAATTTTTCTTTCGAAAACCGTTAAATTTGGGGGAAAAAAGATATTAAATAGTAATTAAGTTAAATTATTAAGTTAATTATTATTAGTAATTAAGTAAAATGTATATTTAGTATGCTTTTAACAAATAATGTTTAATATACTTTTCTTATATACATGTTTCAATGTACTTTTTCCATGATCCCGGTCTCAGGGCTGATAATTCAAGATCTTAGAAAAAATCCCAGGATGTGGAAGAAATCCCAGGCCCTGGTCGAAAGAAATGTGAAAGTAAAATGGAAAAGTAAAAAACAAAATGAGGCACTTAAAATAGACAATATTGTCTACTATAATCATAATATATCTCTAACTGGTAAGCAGGGAAGGAAAAGTACACAGAGAAGCGACCCGTGTGCTTGTGCGTGTTGTATTACCATTATTTTTGTGCGTATATTACCATTATAATATATTATTTATTATAGAGTCAATATTAATTATAATTGTTTAATATTACAATTTTGTTTGTACTGAGCGACCCGGCTCAATAGTAACCGAAACTTTAAAAAACGGAATTTTGATACCAATAGATACATCAGAAGAATCAAATTTTTATGCTGATTTCAAATATATAAGTTTCATCTATAAGTTTTAGTCTTACCCATTAAAAGTTATGCGCCTAAGAAAATTTGACTTCTTTTCGAAAAAAAGGGAGAAACACCCCCTAAACGCCATAGAACTTTAATGAAAATCACAACATCGGATCCAGCGTATCACAAAACCCTACTGTAGAAGATTCAAGATCCTATCTGCAAAAACGTGGAATTTTGTATTTTGTGTCAGAAGAAAGATCACGGATGCTTGTTTATTTGTTTGTTTTTTGTTGTTTTTTTTTATTTCCCCAGGGGTGATCGTATCGATCAAGTAATCCTAGAATATCATAAGAGGACTCATCTGAACGGAAACTATAAGTTCTAATGCCCTTTTTAGGTGACCAAAAAATTGGAGGGCAACTTGGCCCCCTCCCACGCTTGTTTTTTCCCGAAGTCAAGCAATCAAAATTTAGAGAGAGCCATTTTGTTCAGGATAGTTGAAAATTTAATAAATATGTCTTTTAGGATGATTTAATCCCCAAAAGTTCCCGGGGGAAGGGCTGCAAATCATGAACTTTGCCCATTGTTTACAAATAGTATTGGTTATTGGGAAGTATACAGACATTTTCAGGAAAGATTTTTTTCTGGTGGGGGGGGGGGCTGGAGGAGGGGGTTAATCTTGAGAATCTTTCCGTGGAGGATGTTTCCTTGGGGTAAGGGACATTTCTATGAAGGGGGTGCTGGATTTCCCAGCATTATTTAAAAAACGATCAGAAATTAAACTTAAAAAAAAGCTGTTTTTAACTGAAAGTAAGAATCAACATTAAAACTTAAAACGAACAGAAATTATTACGTATATGAGGGGGTTCGCCCCCAATTCAATACCTCGCTCTTTACGCTACAGTTTTTTTTAGTGCTTTCAAAAGAGCTATCTATTCTAACTAAACGGCCTTTGTGATTCAGGGGTTTGTGATTTAAACAAAATTTTAACTTTTAGCGTAAAGAGCGTGGTATTGACTAAGAGAGAACCCCCTCATATACGTAATAACATTTACGTAATAAAAAAACAATAAAAAAAACAAGCAATACGGCTCAATAGTAATCAAAACTTTTAAAAACAGAATTTTTATGTCAATAAATGTATCAAAAGCATGGGTTTATAATGCTGATTCTAAACATATAAATTTTATTAAGTTTAGTATTACTCATTAAAGGCTACGAGCCTGAGAAAATTTACCTGATTTTTGAAAGAGGGGGGAAAAATCACCTACAAGTGAAAGAATTCTAATGAAAAACACACCGTCAGATTCAGCGTATCAGAAAACTCTGTTACATAGCTTTCAAGCTCATATCTGCAAAAATCTGCAACTTTGTATTTTTTGCCAGAAGAAAAATATACGAATATAGAAGTTCGTTACGTAAGTTATTTTGTAAACTACGTCAGAACCAAATTTAGAGACAGCCATTTAGAAAAAGAAAAGTAAAATTTCTATGCAAATTTTGTTTACATATTCAATGACGGTGAGCCTAAATAAAAACTGCATTAACTAAAAAAGGATCAGAAATTAAATAAAAAAAACAAGTATTTTAAACTGAAAGTAAGGAGCGACATTAAAACTTAAAATGAACAGAAATTGTTCCGTATATGAAAGGGGCTGTCCCCTCCTCAACGCCTCGATCTTTACGCTAAAGTTTGACTTTCCCATAACTTTATTTTTTAAATAATAAAAAACTTAAGCGTAAAGAGCGTGGCGTTGAGGAGGGGACAGCCCCTTTCATATACGAAATAATTTCTGTTCGTTTTAAGTTTTAATATCACTCCTTACTTTCAGTAGGAGGGGTCAGGAGGCGCGATCAGTACAAGATCATTGACCTCCAATGAGGTAGAATACTGCGAGTACAAGATGACAGCCAATCAGAGGCCTACAATCTATGTACGAACAAGATCATGTGCGTCTTTCTAGGTCAATCACAGGTTGGAATACTGAGAAAACAAGGCGACAACAGAGCAGACTTCTGGAAAATTAATTAGCATGAATTTACGTAATTTCTCTTACATCACAGTTCCGCCTTGAGATTTTGTTTATATTGTTCGGGCTTCGAGGTTAAAGTAACAGTTTGATTTAAAGCTTTATGGAGCGAACATCATATACAATGGATTTAGAACTTATTGAAATAGAAATTTATAACGTGAGTTCTGTTTATAAATAATTGATTGAGATATTTGCTTGATAAATTTTTTACCAAATCATATTAATGACTAATGTGCTTATACAACTCGTTGTCCATTTTTTCTATACTATTTCCAAATATTATCATTTTTGGTTGTCAGAAATGAATTTTAGCCCCCCCCCCCCCCAATATATTTAAATTCAGGGTGCATATTTACACATTAGAGGGGGGTAGGGTTGCATGAAGTCTATATTAAGTGTAAATTGGCTAGCATTTTTTCTACTAGGCTAGCTTTTGGTATAAATTTTAGGCCTACATGATGTGTATATGCTAACGATCTTTTTTCTATCTAATTTTTAAGCCTATATGCTGGAAGTGCGTTATCAAGTCTATATATCTTAATACCCCATGTATCTTGAGCTTATAACATTTCGAAAGTTATGCTATGGGTTTGTAGCCTACGTAACTATCTAAATTTGACAATTTACCCCCTCTCCCATCTCATAATTCCCAGTTTTTTCATTAGACCTGGTTTTTAGAAGCATAATTTTTAAGATATTTACAGGATTCCATGATGTATTATGGTTTTTTTTTATGTCTTTCTGTTATATAGGCATTTCCGAAGGAAACAAGATACTTGTGCATTATATGACACACGAAAGAAGTCAAGTTCGTTTAATATGAAGTAAAATAGGATGAAACTATAATAGTTAAGAATGTGTCCCTTGCAAATTTATGATGTGACCTAAAATTCACCTTAATTCTTTCATAGTTCTGGGGAGTTTGAGGTTTTCAACACATTTTATTTTATCCGGGTCTGGGGATATCTCTCCTTGTGTCACTAATACCCCTAAAATTTAATTTTAGGTTGAAATAAATTTACTTTCTCAGGTCGGCATTTTAAATTGCCTTGTCTGAACTTCTCGAAAACCTTAGCTAATTTTGCTAAGTTTTGTTCAGCATTTTGTCCCCACATATGACATCATCAACAAAATGAATTATATTCTTTAATCCTCTTAAAAGGTGTAATAGGGGTCTACATAGCGCGCTTGAATATGTTTTAAGTCCAAATGGTACTCTTAAGTATTCATATGAACCACATTCATATGCTGAAAATGCAGTTTTATGGACTTCTTTTTTGGCTATTTTTACTTGGTGGTAGCTCTGGGTAAGGTCCAAGAAAGTAAAAATTTTTTTTTACTTGAAATTTAGTAAAGAATTTAATCTTTTGTTGGTAAAGGAAATTTATCACTATCTACTTTTTTATTAAGGGCTCTATAATCTACTACAAGTCTAAGATCTCCATTCTTTTTTCGTACAAAGATCACTGGTGCACTATACGGACTTATGCTTGGACGTATAATTTCAGTTTTTTCTAATTCATGAATTGTGGTCTTTAACCATTCTTTGTGCATATATGGCACACGATATGGCTGTTTTGCTACGAGATTACCAGTCATTAAAATTTAATGGTCGTTAAATGGTACCAGTCCAATATCACCTTAAGATACGGAAAACACATCTTTAAAATTCCATAATAATTCACATAATTTTTTCTTAAGCTCCTTGTTCGTAATATGATCCATATTAAATTTGTTAAAAAATTGCGAGTTAATTGGAGGGTACCTGTTATTTGAGGTTTTAATGCCGTTAGCTAGGTTTCTTTTAGAATTTTCCCATGTATTTAAATCATTCTCTAATAAAACTTGAATTTGAACTAAACACGTCCCCTTTTTTATTGTAATTGTATCATTTTCGTGGTTATTAGTTACCAAAATAAAACCTTCTCCTTTGTCATAAGATATAAACTGTTCCTCGCATTGCAGATTTTCGGGAATTTCAGATAGGGTTACAAGTCATACTTCGGATTTGCTTACCAATGGTTCCATCATTTGTGATATTTGAATCTTTTGTACCGTTTTGGGGCGGACTTTTATTTCCCTCGTCACGAACCCATAACATAGCTTTTCATTTTTATTATTTATTTGATTCGTATTGACGTTCTGCTGTGCCATTGTTACTTCTTGTGGCGTCTAGTCGGTTTTTGCGATTTTTTTCCATAATTCTGATATTTTCTTAATTTCGTTTGACCTGAACTGTCACATACTTCCTATTTTTATTTTCGTTGAATCAATACCTTTATTTTTTAAATTTACTTGATCTCTGTAATGTCTTTAAGAATAATTGAAAAAATTTCAAATTATGCCTTGTATTTTTTGCGAGACAAGAGGCTCCAACGATTGTGACATTACACAGTCAGATATTGTGTTTGCTGTTACGTTATCTTTGTAACCTTCGTTACAATTTCTTAAGGTAGAAATTTCTCCTCCATTTTAGCCGGGTAGAGAAGAGTCTTTTTTGCTACGTTTAATAGTACTCTAGTGAAACATAGGAAGTTTGCACGTATAATTGCCTCGAACAGGAAGCTATCGTATATTGTCAAATTTGTCGGAAAGATCCTGTTATTCATTTTTACATTTAGGCAAATTGAAATTCTTGCTTCCAATTTTTGCCTTATCCCACCAGTTAAATTAGGATTAATAGGACTCCTCTGTCGCCTAATATGGAGAAGTAACATATTAGATACGTTTCTGCTTATGAAACTCGTTGGACCAGAGTCAAGCAAAGTTTTAAAGTAAATGTTTTCTGACCACAAATCACCAAATATGGGTAACTTGTTGTTAATAGCTCTAAAAGACGGCACTAGTATGTTCTTTGACCTAGTAAATAATTTCGGCACCTTCGGAGTTCGCGTTCTTTTTCTGAGGGGCTGGTAATGTTTCCCTGGGCATTTATTTTATGTGCTGATGCCTGTAATAACTATTCAGACGTATAAGTTTCCTCAGGCTTATGTAATTAACATACATCTGTCTGTATTCACCATGCATTATTAGGGTAATGCGGATATCCTGTTTCAGTGCTGCTTGCTGGCGCCGACTGCCAATGCCATCGAATTACCAAATTTTCATTTTTCATTTGTAAATTTTCATAATTTCTGTATAGCATCCTCGCATTATATTTGCTTTGGCGAGCATTTGAATTTTCAGATCGATAAGTTATTTGTCTATTGGGAGTAGGGTTATACAAATTTGGTTGATACGGGTTGTAAAGTACTGATTGGTAAAAGCCTCCCTGGTTGTAGCCTAGTGCACCACCGGCGCTAAAATTTGTTCTTTCAAACAAATGGTGGCCATAATTTTGCCTACTGCCGACAGCAATTCCTGGTATGCGGTTGGGGACATAACGGCACTCTCTCGCGATGTGCCCAGGTCGATTGCAATTATAGCATCTTATTATTGTGTGGTTATTTTCATAATTGGATTGTTGGACAGGCTGAAAATATACTTTTTTCAGTCTAGTGGGTTCTTGCGTTTTATTTCTTTATGGCACTAGGGACTTATCCCTTGAAAACGAATTGGGGGAAGTCTGATGACTTTTGACATTCTTGGTCTTAGTCCAGTTATTTAGACTATTAGTTTGATTTTACTGCGAATTGCCACCATCGTCTAGACTTCGATTAATCACTCTAACTCATGAAGTGCGAGATCCAACGTCTGAATATTTTTGGATATTACC
>NC_142808.1:43906083-43962872 GCF_049724085.1 Artemia sp. Qi Xiang Cuo | reverse complement strand
AAGCTAAAACTATAAACTCTTAACTAAAACTAAACTAAACTAGAGCTTCAACAAAACTCTAAGCTAAGACTCTAAGCTAAAAACTCTAAACTCTTAACTATAACTAAACTAAACGAAACTCAACCTAACTAAAACTCTAAGCTATAGACTCTAAAGCTAAAACACTCTAAACTCTTAACTAAAACTAAACTAAACTAGAACTCTAACAAAAACTCTAAGCTAGGACTCTAAGCTAAAAACTCTAAACTCTTAACTAAAACTAAAATAAACTAAAACTTCAACAAAAACTATAAGATATTATTCTATGATAAAACTTTAAACTCTGAAGTAAACTAATCTAGAACTCTAACAAGAATCGAAACTATGATTCTAAGCTGGAAACTTTAAATTCTTAACTATAACTAATCTAAACTTCAAGTCTAACTAGAACTCCAAGCTAAGACTCTAAGCTAAAAATCTAAACTCTTAACTAAAACTAAACTAAACTAAACTCTAAGCTAAGTCTCGAAGGTAAAACTCCAGACGCTTAACTATATCTAAACTAAACTAGAACTCTAACAAAATTCTAAGCTACGACTCTAAGCTAAAACTCTAAACTATTAACTAAATATAAACTAAACTAGAACTTCAACAAAAACTCTAAGAAAAAAACTCTAAGCAAAAAACTCTAAACTATTCACTAAAACTAAAATAAACTAGAACTCTAACAAAAACTCTAAGCTAAGATTCTAAGATAAAATTCTAAACTCTTAACTAAAACTAAACTAAACGAGAACTCTAACTAAAACTCTAAGCTAAGACTCTAGGGTAAAACACTAAACTCTTAACTAAAAGTAAACTAAACTAGAACTCTAACTGAAACTCAAAGGTAAAACATCAAATTCTTAACTAATATTAAACTAAACTAGAACTCTAACAAAAACTCTAAGCTAAGACTCTAAGCCAAAATTCTAAACTCTAATAAAACTAAACTAAACTGAACTCTAACTAAAACTCTATGCTAAGACTCTAAGGTAAAACACTAAACTCTTAACTAGAAGTAAACTAAACTAGAACTCTAACTGAAACTCAAAGGTGAAACATCAAATTCTTAACTAAAATTAAACTAAACTAGAACTCTAACAAAAACTCTAAGCTAAGACTCTAAGGTAAAACTCTAAACTCTTAAGTAAAACTAAGCTAAACTAGGACTCTAACAAAAACTGTAAGCTAAGACTCAGCTAAAACTCGAAACTCTTAACTAAATCTTAATCAAGCTATAACTTTAAGTAAAACTCTAACATATGATTCTAATCTAAAACTCTAAATTCATTACTGCAACTAGACTAAACTTTAACTCTAAGTAAAACTCTAAGTTAAGACTCCATGGTGAAACTCTAAACTACTAACTAAAACTAAAATAAAATATAAATATAAATAAAAATAATATATGAATCTAAGCTAAAAAATATAAAATATTAAATTAAAATAAACTAAACTATAACTATAATTAAAACTCTAAGTATAAGCTAAAACTATAAACTAAAACTAAACTAAAATATAACTTCAACAAAAACTCAAAACTAAGACTCTAAGTTAAAAATACTAAAGTCTTAACTAAAACTAAACTAAGCTAAAACTCTAAGCTAAGACTCTAAGCTAATATTCTATACTCTTAAGTAAAACTAAACTTAACTAAAACTCTAAGCTAAGTCTCTAAGGTAAAACTCCAAACTCTTAACTATAACTAAACTTAACTAGGACTCTAACAAAAACTCTAAGCTAAGACTCTAAACTCTTAAATAAAACTAAACTAAACTAGAACTCTAACAAAAATTCTAAGCTAAGACTCTAAGCTAAAACTCTTAAGTAAAACTAAACTAAACTAGAACTCTAATTAAAACTCTAAGTCTAAGCTAAAACTCTAAACTAAACTAGAACTGCAATAAAAAACTCTAAACTAAGACTCTAAGCTAAAAACTCTAAACTCTTAGCTAAAACTAAACTAAACTAGAACTCTAAAAAAACCCTAAGATAAGACTCTATGGTAAAACTCTAAACTCTTAACTAAAATTAAACTAAACTAAAACTCTAAGCTAAGAATCTAAGCTAAAAACTCTAAACTCTTAACTATAACTAAACTAAACTAGAACTCTAACAAAAACTCTAAGCTAAGACTCTATGCTAAAAAACTCTAAACTCTTAACTAAAACAAAACTAAACTAAAACTCTAAGCTAAGACTCTAAGCTAAAAATCTAAACTCTTAACTATTACTAAACTAAACTTCAACTTCAACAAAAACTCTAAGCTAAGACTCTAAGCTAAAATTCTAAACTCTTAACTATTACTAAACTAAACTTCAACTTTAACGAAAATTCTAAGCTAAGACTCTAAGCTAAAACTCTAAACTCTTAACTATTACTAAACTAGAACTTCGACAAAAACTATGCTAAGACTCTAAGCTAAAAACTCTAAACTCGTAACTAAAACTAAACTAAACTAGAACTCTAACAAAAACTCTAAGCTAAGACTCGAAGCTAAAATTCTAAACTCATAAATAAAACTAAACTAAACTAGAACTCTAACTAAATGTCTAAGCTATGACTCTAATGTAAAACACCACACTCTTAACTAAACTAAACTAGAACTCTAACAAAAACTCTAAGCTAAGACTCTAAGCTAAAAACTCCAAACTCTTAACTAAAACTAAACTAAACTAGCAACTAAAACTCTAAGCTAAGACTCTAAGCTAAAACTCTAAACTCTTAACTATAACTAAACTAAACTAGAACTCTAACAAAAACTCTAAGCTAAGACTCTAAGCTAAAACATCTAAACTCTTAACTAATACTAAACTAAACTACAACTCTAACAAAAACTCTAAGCTAAGACTCTAAGCTAAAACTCTAAACTCTTAACTGAAACTAAGCAACTAGAACTCCAACAAAAACTCTAAGCTAAGACTCTAAGCTAAAACTCTAAACTCTTAACTAAATCTAAACTAAACTAGAACTTCTAAGCAAAACTCTAAGCTAAGACTCTAAGCTAAAAACTCTAAACTCTTAACTGAACTAAACTAAACTAGAACTCTAACTAAAACTCTAAGCTAAGACTCTATGGTAAAACATCTAAACTCTTAACTAAAACTAAACTAAAACTCTAACTAAAAAATCCAAGCTAAGACTCTAAGCTAAAAACTCTAAACTCTTAACTAAAACTAAACTAAACTAAAACTCCATGCTAAGTCTCTAAGGTAACGTCCAAACTCTAAGCTATATGAAACTAAACTAGAACTCAAAACTAAAATAAACTAGAACTCTAACAAAAACTCTAAGCTATGACTCTAAGCTAAAAATCTAAATTCTTAACTAAAACTAAACTAAACTAGAACTCTAACAAAAACTCTAAGCTGAGACTCTAAGCTAATATTCTATACTCTTAAGTAAAACTAAACTAAACTAAAACTCTAAGCTAAGTCTCTAAGGTAAAACTTCAAACTCTTAACTATAACTACACTAAACTAGTACTCTAACAAAAACTCTAAGCTAAGACTCTAAGCTAAAACTCTAAACTCTTAACTAAAACTAAACTAAACTATAACTCTAACAAAAACTCTAATATAAGACTCTAAGCTAAAACTCTAAACTCTTGACTAAAACTAAACTAAGCTAGAACTCTAAATAAAACTCCAAGTTTAAGCTAAAACTCTAAACTAAACTAGAACTGCAACAAAAAACTCTAAACTAAGACTCTAAGCTAAAAACTCTAAACTCTTAACTAAAACTAAACTAAACTAGAACTCTAAAAAAAACCTAAGATAAGACTATGGTAAAACTCTAAACTCTTAACTAAAATTAAACTAAACTAAAACTCTAAGCTAAGAATCTAAGATAAAAACTCTAAACTCTTAACTATAACTAAACTAAATTAGAACTCTAACAAAAACTATAAGATAAGACTATATGCTAAAAAACTCTAAACTCTTAAATAAAACTAAACTAAACTAAAACTCTAAGCTAAGACTATAAGCTAAAAATCTAAACTCTTAACTATTAATAAACTAAACTTTAACTTTAATAAAAACTCTAAGCTAATACTATAATCTCAAACTCTAAACTCTTAAATATTACTAAACTAAACTACAACTTTAACGAAAACTCTAAGCTAATACTCTAAGCTAAAACTCTAAACTCTTAAATATTACTAAACTAGAACTTCGACAAAAACTATGCTAAGACTCTAAGCTAAAAATTCTAAACTCTTAACTAAAACTAAACTAAACTAGAACTCTAACAAAAACTCTAAGCTAAGACTCGAAGCTAAAATTCTAAACTCATAACTAAAACTAAACTAAACTAGAACTCTAACTAAATGTCTAAGCTATGACTCTAATTTAAAACACCAAACTCTTAACTATAACTAAACTAGAACTCTAACAAAAACTCTAAGCTAAGACTCTAAGCTAAAAACTCCAGACTCTTAACTAAAAATACACTAAACTAAAATTCAAAGCTAATTCTCTAATGTAAAATTCAAAACTCTTAACTATATCTAAACTATAATACAACTCTAACAAACACTCTAAGCTAAGACTCTAAGCTAAAACTCTAAACTCTTAACTATAAATAAACTAAAATACAACTTTAACAAAAACTATAAGCTAAGACTCTAAGCTAAAACTCTAAACTATTAACTGAAACTAAACTAAAACTTCAACAAAAACTCTAAGCTAAGAATCTAAGCTAAAAACTCTAAACTCTTAACTAAAACTAAAATAAACTCGAACTCTAACAAAAACTCTAAGCTAAGACTCTAATCTAAAAAAATCTAAACTCTTAACTAAAACTAAACTAGAACTCTAACTAAAACTCTAAACTAAGACTCTAAGGTAAAACAGCAAACTCTTAACTAAAACTAAACTAAAACTCTAACAAAAATTCCAAGCTAAGACTCTAAGCTAAAAACTCTAAACTCTTAACTAAAACTAAACTAAACTAAAACTCCATGCTAAGTCTCTAAGGTAAAAGTCCAAACTCTTAACTATATGTAAACTAAACTAGAACTCAAAACTAAAATAAACTAGAACTCTAACAAAAACTCTAAGCTAAGACTCTAAGCTAAAATTCTAAACTCTTAACTAAAACTAAACTAAACTAGAACTCTAACTAAAACTCTAAGCTAAGACTCTAAGCTAAAAAAACTCTAAACTCTAAACTAAAAGTAAACTAGACTAGAACTCTAACTGAAACTCAAAGGTAAAACATCAAATTCTTAACTAAAATTGAACTAAACTTCAACTCTAACAAAAACTCTAAGCTAAAACTCTAAACTATTAACTAAAACTAAACTAAACTAGAACTTCAACAAAAACTATAATCTAAAAACTCTAAACTCTTAAATAAAACTTAACCAAACTATAACTTTAAGTAAAAGTCTAAGCTATGACTCTAAGCTAAAACTCTAAATTATGAACTGTAACTAAAACTAAACTAGAACTCTCACTAAAACTCTAAGCTAAGACTATATGATAAACTCCAAACTCTTAACTAAAACTAAACTAAACTATAACTCTAATTGAAACTCAAAGGTAAAGCATCAAACTCTTAACTAAAATTAAACTAAACTAGAACTCTAACAAAAAACTCTAAGCTAAGACTCTGAGCTAAAACTCAAAACTTTTAACTAAAACTTAGCCAAACTAAAACTTTAAGTAAAACTCTAAGGTATGACTCTAAGATAAAACTCTAAATTCTTAATCGTAACTAAACTAAACTACAACTCCAACTAAACTTCTAAGCCAAGACTCCAGCGTAAAACTATAATGTCATAACTAAAATCAACTATATCTTTAACAAAAACTCTGAGCTAAGACTCTAAGATAAAACCCGAAACTCTTAACTAAAACTAAACCAAACTACAACTTTAAGTAAAATTATAAGATATTAATATAATATAAAACTATTAATTATTAACTGTAACTGAACTAAAATAAAATATAACTCTTAATAAAACTCTAAGTTAAGAATCTAAGCTAAAAAATCTAAACTCTTAACTAAAACTAAACTAAACTAGAACTCTAACAAAAACTCTAAGCTAAGACTCTAATATAAAACTCTAAACTCTTAAGTAAAAATAAACCAAACTAAAACTTTAAGCTAAGAATCTAAGCTAAAAACTCTAAACTCATAACTAAAAGTAAACTAAACTAGAGCTCTAACTGAAACTCAAAGGTAAAACATCAAATTCTTAACTAAAATTATACTAAACTTCAAATCTTACAAAAACTCTAAGCTAAGATTCTAAGCTAAAACTCGAAAATCTTAAATAAAACTTAACCAAAATACAACTTTGAGTAAAATTATAAGTTATGACTCTAATCTAAAACTATAAATTCTGAACTTTAATTAAAGTAAACTAAATTAGAGCACTTACTAACACTTTAAGATAAGAATATAATATAAAAAACTCTTAAATAATAAATAAACTAAAGAAAACTACAACTATAACAAAAACTCTAAGCTAAGACACTAAGATAAAAAATAAAACTCTAAAATTTTAACAAAAAATAAACCAAACTAAAAATTTAAGCTAAGACTCTAAGCTAAAAACTCTAAACTCTTAACTAAAACTAAACTAAACTAGAACACAAACAAAAAATACAAGCAAAGAGTATGATCTAAAAAAAACCCTCTAAACTTTTAACTAAAACTAAACAAAACTAAAACTTTAAGCTATGTTTCTAAGGTGAAATTTGAAAATCTTAACTATAACTAAGATGTGGGTGTAAAGGATGGGTCCTTAAATTTGTAAAATGGGTTTAGGACGGTCACTAAGAAAAGAACTTGTTCTGAAATGCCCTTTGAAAAGTATTGCTTGGTGTTGGAGCATTCAAAAAGCTGTAAAGTAAAGTTGTGGGTGTAAAGGATGGGTACTTCAACTTGTAAAATGGGTTTAGGAGCGACATTAAGAAAAGAACTTGTTCTGAAATGCCATTGAAAAGTATTGCTTGGTGTTGGAGCATTCAAAAAAGCAGTATAGTAAAGTTGTGGGTGAAAAGGATGGGTACTTCAACTTGTAAAATGGGTTTAGGATGGACATTAAGAAAATAACTTGTTCTGAAAAGATATAAAAAACCCTTAAAAAAGTATTTAAAAATGGGGGTTCAGGGGCTTTGGGGCGCTGGGGGTCCTTTGGGGGTCGGGGGGCCCTTTAGGGCCGGGTGGCCCTTTGGGAGCCCTGTGGACCTTTGGGGACTGAGAGAGGGCCTTTGGGGACCGGGGGAGGGCCTTTGGGGGTCTTGGGAGGGCTTTTGGGGGTCTGGGGGCACTTGAGGGTTGATTGGTCCTTTGGGAGCCCGGTGGACCTTTGGGGACTGGGGGCGGGCCTTTGGGGGTCCGGGGGGCCCTTTGGGAGCCGGGTGGTCTTTTGGGAGCCGGGTGGGCCTTTGGGAACCGGGGGGCCCTTCGGGGTTGGGGGGGGGTAGGAGGAGCCTTTGGGGTTGGGGTAGAGGACCTCACGACACTGTTAAAATACAGCTTGTGTATTATAACGACCACAGATTTTTACCCTCAAATTCTCTTCTGAAATCATCTTTTAAATCATCTTTTAAAATGTCTCTAACTGTTTCGCCGAAATAATTCCCTATAATCGCTAAAAATGGTTTTCCCCAAATAATCCCTAAACGTAATTTCAGCGAGTTCCTTTTGTTTTTGGCATCCCTGTGCTTTCACATTTGAAATTACAAAGAAACCTTTTCGCGCGCTAATCACTTCGTCGCTAAGATCAAAACATTCGCTCGGAAACGATTCTCTTTAGAAACAACAAATTAATTCCCCTTTCGTGAATCAATAATTCCCCTTAGAAACAACAAATTAATTCCCCTTTCATGTCAATCAATCAATCATGACATCATCTGTCATGTGTGATCTAAACTTTGCCTCGGAAACAATTCTGGTCGAACTCTAAAGACATTCATTAACTTGACGTCATCTGTCAGACACTATTAAACTTTGCCCGGAAACAATTTGATTAATGACTGTCAGCACAGGTGTCCCACTTTGATTAACCACGTGTTCTCCCTTGACATTCGCTGGGAGCTTGCCCGAAACAACAACAACAACAAATACTATTTCTGGATCATAACATTCTTCCCAGGCACTTGGCCAAAAACAACAAATACTCTTTCCTAGATCATAACATTCTCCCATAGCGGACACTTGGCCAAAAACACACCTGGAGAAAGAGACCTTGGAGAAAGAGGTCATTGACACTGTCCCCATTAAACTATGTAAAAAAGTTGTAGGTGGCAGCAGGGGTGAATCGTGGGAGTAGCACCTCCCTCTCTACTAGCGTTTTGTTAAGTTTTTACGAGTCGAACCAAAATTTCGTGGGGGGGGGGAGTTGAACCCAGTACCCCCCCCCCCCCTTCTCGGGATATGGCCTCGGGTCTACCTGTCTGATGATTCTTGAAATAAAGAAAGTTAATTCAGCTTTCAAAAATCTCATATTCTCTTATTCTTTCATGCCACCTTTAAAAATTCATATTTTTTTAAACGCGAGAACTGAGAGGGGTTAGTCGTTTACCCCCTCCCACCGGAAAAATACTCCCTGTGGCTGGTTGGTCTCCTGTCACTTTCGACTTATAGAAAAGGACCAAAACTCTCAATTTCTGATCGAAGAAGCATCTTCCGAAGTTTTTACGACCATGAGGCGGAGGTGGTGATGAGGAAGGGGTAATTGCTCTCCTATACGGAATAAATTCTGCTCATTTTGTGCTTAAATGTTTCTCAATACTTTCTTAATAACAGCGTAGACCAGAAATATTCCCGGAAATCAAGAGGGATTAAGTATCAAGTTCACCTTTTTTTATGTGTTTTTAAAGGTTTTGTTTACCCCCCCCCCCCTAGGCCGAAGAAAATAACCCCCCCAAACAAAAGTACTGGATACGGCCTGGGGATTATTAATCATTTCTACCACCACCCTCCGTTCGTCTGTCCCTTAGAACTAATTCTGTATTTATTTGGAGGCTCAATGAGAGTTGGGATGTTTTGGCGTTAAAATGCACTCTTTGAGATATCTCCCTCCGTCCCTAACTAGCCGAAATATTTTCAAGGTATAAATAAATTTCACTGTCTCAGTTAAATCCCAGGCTGTTTTACAATTCCCAACATTTGGATATAAGGGCTTTAAACCTCTACAATAAGGTTCTCTGATTGTGTTGTAGCTAGGAAGGGAGGGAGATACTTCAAAGTGTGTATTTGAATGCAAAAACATCCCGAACCTCATTGATCCTTCAGATAAATTAACTAAAAAAAAACAAGTTTTTTTTCTAACTGAAAGTAAGGAGCGACATTAAAATTTAAAACGAACAAAAATTAATCCGTATATGAACGGGGATGTCCCCTCCTCAACGCCTCGCTCTTTACGCTAAAATTTGACTCTGTTTTGCAACTTTGTTTTTTAAAACAATAAAAACTTTAGCGTAAAGAGCGAGGCGATGAGGAGGGGACAGCCCCTTTCATATAGGGAATAATTTCTGTTCGTTTTAAGTTTTAATGTCGCTCCTTACTTTCAGTTAAAAAAAACTTGTTTTTTTAGTTAATTTCTGATCATTTTTTAGTTAATGCAGCTTTTATTTTGGCTCACTGTCAATAAATAAGTAAAACAAAATTTGCATATTAATTCTACTTTTCTTGTGCTAAATGGCTTTCCAATAAACCAAAACCAATACTATACAGAAATACCAATACAGAAATTATTCCGTATATGAAAGGGGCGGTATCCTCCTCAACGCCTCGCTTTTTACGCTAAAATTTTTTTTATTTCTTAACAAAAATAGATTTGTGATATAGTCAAACTTTAGCGTAAAGAGCGAGGCGTTGAGGAGGGGACAGCCCCTTTCATATACGGAATACTTTCTCTTTGTTTTAAGTTTTAACGTTGTTCCTTACTTTCAGTTAAAAAAAACTTTTTTTTTTTATTTAATGATTGAACGTTTTTTAATTAATACAGGTGTTGATTTTTGATCACTGTACATGAATAATTATAACAAAATTGTCATATTAATTTTACTTTTATTTAGTTAAATGGCTTTCTCGAAACTTGTTTAATTTTATTTACGAACGTTTTTATTAGCAATAAACATACGTAACTTACGAATTAACTTACGTAACGAACTTCTATATTCATATATTCTTAATGCGTATATTAGGGAGTTCGCCCCCTAGTTAATACCTTGCTCTTTAAGCTAAATGTCAAATTTTGTTCCAATTCTTTAAAAATGACCCTTAATGACAAAGGCCGTTAATTAGAATAAATAGTTCTTATGAAAGTAATAATACATCTTTGACTTAAAGAGCGAAGTATTGACTAGGGGGTGAACCCAATCATATACGTAATATTTTCTGTTCGTTTTAAGTTGTGATGTTGCTCCTTACTTTCAGTTGAAAAACTTTTTTTATGTCCCTTCCCCCATGAAACTTCCTTCATCGAAAGATCCTCCCACATAACCCCCAACCCACCCCCCTTCCCCCACTACTAGAAAAAATCCCCCTGAAAACGTCTTTATACTTTCCAATAACCAATACCATATGTTAACATTGGGTAAAGTTCCTAACTTTCAGCCCTCCCCCCGGGGACTTCGGGGAATTAAGTCATCCTAAAATACATAGTTATCATATTTTCGACCATGCTGAACAAAATGGTTATCTTAAAATTTTGATCGAGTGACTTTGGGGAAAAAATGTGCGTTGGAGGGGGCCTAGTTGCCCTCCATTTTTTTGGTGACTTAAAAAGGGAACTAGAGCTTTTAATTTCCGTTCCAATGAGCCCACCCACGATATTCTAGGACCACTGGGTCGATACGATCACCCCTGGGGAAAAGAAAAAAGACAACAAATAAACACGCATCCGTGATCTTTCTTCTGGCAAAAAATGCAAAATTCCACATTTTTGTAGATAGGAGCTTGAAACCTCTATAGTAGGGTTCTCTGATACGCTGAATATGATCGTGTGACTTTCATTAAGGTTATATAACTTTTAGGGGGTCTTTCCCCCTTTTTTCGAAAATCAGCCAAATTTTCTCAGGCGCGTAACTTTTGATAGGTAAAATTAAACTTGATGAAACTTATATATTTGAAATCAGAATTAAAATCTGATTCTTTTGATGTATCTGTTGGTATCAAAATCCCGTTTTCTAGAGTTTCGGTTACCATTGAGCCGGGTTGCTCCTTACTTACAGTTCGTTACCACGAACTGTTTGATAAAGAATTAGTTCTAAGGGAGAAAGGAGGAGAGGGTGAATTGGTAGAAATGTATACATAGGCTATAATGTCTAGGTCTGTATCTAGAACTTTTGCGTGGAGGGTTATTTTTCGGGGGGATGGGTGCAAAAAAACATCAAAAATGTGAAATTGACATTTAATCCCTCTTGATTTCTGGGAATATTTCTGGTGTACGCTGTTATTATGAAGAGTAACATTTAACCCTAAAATGAGCAAAAATTTATTCCGCATAGGAAAGGGTGCTCTTTACGTCATAAATTGAGAGTTCTGGTCCTTTTTTATAAGTCAAAAGTGATTGGAGACCAACCAGCCGGAGGGGGGGGGGGGTGTAAACGCCGGCTTCCAGCTGAAATGCTAAATTGTAATTAATGTTTGATATTAAATTAAACTAGTAACACCATTTATAAATTAATAAGAGATTGTATAGTTCCTATGTCTCTGTTGAAAATGTTGTGTCTAATATAGTGACTAGTTCCCTCATATTGGGACCACCTCTAAATTAATTGTATGTCTACCAGATTTTACTAAGTATCTACTGGACATCTGTCAGGTAAGGCCATACCCAAAAGGGGAAGGATTACCGGGTTTAAATCCCACCCCCAACCCCGAAATTTCGTTCGACTCGTAAAATTGTAACCAAAATGCATATATACTGGTTTTGATGCGTTTTTTAAGTTTTTTGCCCCCCCCCCCTGAAAAATAATTCCAATAAATGAAATTTCAAATAGGGATAAAATCCTTTTAATAGACAGTTGTAACTTCCACAAACAGTGACAAATTTCACAAAAATACTAGATATTTCGGTCACATATGCAGTGGCCGTCATCAGTAGTAAAGTTTTACTACTGATGACGGTCAATGCAATGTGACCGAAATCTCTTATATTTTTGAAAATTTATCACTGTCTATTCAAAGGATTTTATCCCTATTTGAACTTTTATTTATCGTCATGGAAAGGCAGTGTGGTCTCCGAAATTCTCTAAAAAAAATAACTTTCGAACTAAAATCCTGGATACACTCTTGCCGCCAGGCATCAACCGGCTAATTTCAAACTAATCCTTAAGTGTAATTAATTTATCAGTGCTAATACATTGCTGAAATGTTACTCAAATTGCAGCGTAGTTTCTTCTTTTATATTTTTAATGACAAAATTTGACTAAATTTGATTGTTTAACCGCTTCATTTTAAATAAAATACCCACTAGAATCAAAATTCTTTTTCTATGTTTTACTGATCATAGGCTACTGATCATTTGATTTATCATTAGAAATACATATTTGACTGATTACTCCTAGCTTTGTTTTTTTTTTTTTGCCAGACCCAAACAAGGGTGCGATCCTCCCTCAAAAGAATCGTTCGAGTCCTATTCCTTGGTGTATGTTCTAGAAAACCGTCAAAATATTTATTATTTATGTAAATTATTTATAAATTAAAATAAATTATTGAATTATTAAAATACAGATTATTTTTACCCCCCCCCACACCTGTTTGGGTGGGGGGGGTACAAAAGAAACTTAAAAAACTCGTCAAAAATGTATTTCAATGCATTTTTCATTACGTTTTTACGAGTCGGACAAATCTTTCGAGGGGGGGGGGGGTCAAACCCACTAAGCACTTCCGTGAATACGGTCTTGGCCGGGTCTGATTTGTTCTGAAATGGTTGCCTGAAAATAATTGTTAGGCTGCTCTTAAAGGTCTGATAAGCAGGATCATAAATGTTCAATCCGAGGGGTCCCTCTCTCTCAGAAAATATGTGCACCAGATGAGGCGTGCCATGCATGGAGGAACTATGTCAAGCGTTCTGGGGAGTGTCAATAGTTTAGGGGACTGCTAAGCGTGGTGGAACTATGTTGTGCGCGTGGCGTTCCAATATAACACCAGGTGGTGGGAAGTAAGTGCCCCCTCGGTTCAATCACACTGATTCTCCTGACATGCATTATCTTGCTGACTCTTCCGTTGAGAACAGCTTAGCTGTTATATTTTGGTAATTATTTTAGAGGTGTGAAAATGTCAGATACGTTTTATGGCAGTGACAATATCTAACGTATATAAATTTGACATCAAACAACATATTATTGGGATAAGATACTAGATGCATTTTCTTTAATCAGCTTTTCTAGAGTGTGGTTAGAAGTCCTTTTCGGGTTTTTATAGGGGGGAGGGGGATCCTTGAGCGATCCTTAGGGGAATTGTTCTGCGATGATCAGGTTTGACTTTCATAATATGAATTGTTGATAAAACGTGTATTAATCCATAAATTATATACCTGGTGTTAACGGATAAATTATACACCTGGACATTATCATCACGTGTGAGATATTGTTTTCCATCCTAGAACAATAAAGATAAATTTTTCCTATGATTGTCCCAAATAGGATTTCTTGGAAAACACTGAGATCATGGTCGTCTCCAGGAATTTTGTCTGGGGGGGCGGGGTACAAAAAAATATTACAAAACGCATCAGAAAATTTGTTTATATGCACAACTTTGTTTTTAACCTGGTACCGCTCTCCTCCCCTGGATACGGCCTTGTCTGAGATACTAATTCTAAATTGCTGGCTGTGCATACCTATGCATTGAAGTTGCTGCATTAATTTTTCATTTTTGAAACCTGCGTAGACGGAAGAATACGGTGGATATCGTAATACCCCTTAGGTAGAGATGTTTTATACCGATTTTGTATTATAAATCATGTTGGTCTGCGTTTTTTCTTATTGCTCACAAGAATCCAGTTCTTCAACAGGTAGTTTTGAAAGCATTCTTCGAGCTGGTTTTGCGTTTTATTTAGCATCTCGAAATATCCATTTTCGCAATAAACCATTTAACCATAGAAGGCGCCATAGTTCCCAATTTAGGGCTCGGGCCCCAATGGATTCAATTTAATTTTAGTAAGTCAATTTAAGAATTCTTCGAATCAAATTAAGTGGCATATAAGGCTTTCATCATATAAATAGAAACTAAATGTTTTAATGATGAGAGCTAATCAGAATTTCCATAAAACAGTTCTCGTATAATCAGAAAATTCTATGGAAAATCTGATTGGCTCAAAATATTGCTAGCTAAATCTAGTTCTTGTTGTGAATGGTCTTGTTAAATCTTGTTGTGAATGGGCCTTTAATCCATTCAGTTTTGTCAAATTTCGCGGAGGTATTTGATTCTGTGTTGTTCTTAAAAGTTGAGCATTTAGGGAATATGCTATTTCTTCAAGGGATCGTTCTACATTAAATTAAAAAGAAATCCAATCCAAATAAAACCGACAAAATGTCAAACCAACCAAAATAACATTATTTTGACAAATTTCTCAGATTTCAATAAAACTTGGTAGGTTTATTCCTTTTATTGATGCAATAACCATCAAGATATTGTTGAGTTTTTATTTCTGGTTTTATGGCCTTTCAACATTTAGCACTTTTTGAGTTATTGATGGCAAGTACCTAAAGCTCTGTCTTTTTGAAAAATAATTTGTATCTTCCTTTTTTTGCGGGTTAATACCAATACTATTTTAAATCAATATTTAAAATAATATCAATAAAAAATATAAAAAAACATCAATATTAATAATTTGTGTCTTCCTATTTTAGTGGGTAAATCAATATTATTCATATTAATTTACGAGAAAAAACATTGACTGTAGATTCTTCCAGAAAGCTAAAACAAATTGTGCTGATTAATGAATTTAAATGTTTTGACAAATTTTCTCTTGGTGAATTCAACACAAATGGAAAATTGAAGTTTGCTCAGCAAAATGTGTATCAAAAAAGTATCTGCTTACAGAAAAATTAGAATTTATGAAATAGGCTATTTCATATAAAAGTCAAATCCAATCGACCAACCGAGGAAATGATATTTTTATAATTTTCTCAGATTTCAATAAAACTTGGTAGGTTTATTCCTTTTATTGATACAAATAACCATTAAGACATTTTGGGTGTTTTTTATTGCTGGTTTTATGGCCTCAAAATTTTAACACTTGCTGTGTCGCTTAAAACTAGTACTAAATTTTTATGTATTATTAAACGGACAATAATTGTAAATACGTATATTTTTTTTGTTTATCTGTAAATTTTTCCTCGAAATCCCTCTATTATTTTTCTCTGAAAATTGCCGTACTACCATTTTTAGGATCCTAGGCGTTTACGCCCCCCCCCCTGGAACATAACCCCTGCGGCTGGCTGGTCTTTAATCACTTTCGACTTATAGAACTCTCAATTTCTGATGTAATGAGCACCCTCCGAAGTTTGTGCGACCATGAGGTGAAGGTTGGGATGAGGAAGGGGAGTGTCCCTTTATACGTAACAAATTCTGCTCATTCTGGGGTTTAAAGTTACTCTTTATTTCATAATAACAGCGTAGACTAGAAATATTCCCAGAAATCAAGAGGGATCAAATATCAATTTCATATTTTTGATGCGTTTTTAACGTTTTTCTTTGTGCCCCGAGGGGTAACAACTGGGTATTTTGAGGGACACCTGGAGGCATGAGGCACGGAGGCACGCCGGAGGCATATTCCAAAGGGCGCAACATGTAAATATGTACAGCTTGCCTGTTATTCGGTATCTGTCGAATATTTCAGCACCTTCAAAAGCGATCTTTTAAAACTTGGAAAAAATCATTTACGGGCTCAAAAATAAAATTCCGATTTTTCTTCAGAAAAAATCCCGAGATTTCAAAAAAAAATCCCGGAACACGGTTTTTAAGTTATACAACATAGGGCTGCGCGGTGATGACGTAAAAAGCAAGGTGCGAAATTCAAAGTACCGTGACATGTGGTTTTTAGTTGTAACTAACAACCGATTGTCAATATTCCTAGTATTATTTTGACGTGAAAACGTTCTGGTGGATTAGTAAGATCTACGTCAAATATTTTAGGCCAAAACAATTCGGCAAAGTTCCGAAAAAACGTGTCTACGCATCCACGTTTCTTCCTTATTTGAATTTCCCGCCAAGGAATTGACGTTACGCTTCGCAGCCCTATTCAATATGACTTGACCAGCGGTAAAAGTTGTCTTTTATCACGTCTTCACACGTCCCTTTCCCTTTTATCATACCTGCTTTTCTGTTTAGTGGCTGTGCCAAGATGCACCCTTGGATCTCGGATTCTTAATTGTACTAAAAAAAAAAGGAATCTGCTGCTTTGACACGAAAGAATCTGGAAGACACACAGATCCCTTTTTCCCGAATGTACTTAGAATCCAACTTTCTTGGTATTAAACACAGGCCTTTGGGTATTTGAAGAGAAAACTGTAACAGTCAGAAAAACTGTTACTACCGAGTTATTAGTAAAAAGCGCTTAGTAAAGCCACCAACTAAAAAAAATAACTAGTTTCTCAGATATTTATTGGTACGTTTCAGTAATCATTTTGGTAATCACAGCTCCAATGAAAATCCTGAGAGACTAGACAAATGAGCTTTAGTAAATCAAACTAAGCTCGGTTAGCACAAGTATAAACACTAAGTCTTCTACTACTAAGTCTTCTACTGAGCAGGTCTGAGCATAACAAGTTTTCCGATGGTATTCATCGCTTCCGCTGCCCTAGATCTTGGAATGCATTTGAGACTCATAAAATTATATCAAGAACTCAAGCAAATGGGGGACGAGGGGCACACGCACTTGAGCTGGAAGGACCAGCCCAGCCGTGGGTGGCCTCCTCGTCCGTAGGATACATGGTTCAAGATTCTGTTCAGTTCTGTGCCCTCATGCACGTCGGTTATTTTTGTTTTTTTTGTTGATTAAGGTTGGTCGTAAAAAGGGCTGAAAAAAAATAAAAAAAAAGGATAAAAGTTCCACCGCAAGAATGGGTTTCTTGTGGACGGAGGACGCCCAGTCTACGGGAGAGCAAATAGTTTTTTTTTGTGTTAAAAAATTTTTAAGTTGTAAGAGTAAGCCTTTTGGAAGACCACCTTTAAAATTCGAATTCGTATTAGTGAAAATTGAAGGATATGAATTTTAAGAAATTGAAGTAAAAACGCCACCAGAAAAGCGTCTCCTAAAGGGGGAAGGACACCCCGGAACGGGGGGAGTGATAGATATTTGGCAAGAAAAAAGTTAAATGGTAGTGGGCCTTCATGTCCACTAATACATTGACTGGTATATAATAATTTATTTATTTTTTTTAAGTTTAGGTGATATGAAAATGTATAAAGTTGTAAGATTTATATGTGTTTGTATTAAAATATCACCGAGTGGAGAGGAGGAGGGGAGAAAAAAAAATAACAACTACCTCTGATAAATGTTAAACAAAATTTCTTCTGTTAACACACTGAACATGGTGATGGTGGTGGTTATGGTCTTGAGGTCAGTTTTGGGTTTAGGTGCCATTTTTAACATGATGATTGCGATGCTGACGAGACATAAAAAAAGTGGAACCCTTCCTTCTAGATAAATGAATTGAGCTTTGTGAAGACGTCTGAGTCAAAGCAAAATATAATGTTGGTGCCGATTTCCATAAAAACAGGTTCTGCTGAATATATGATATGCAGGCTGAAGTCACAGTAACCCTGGTCTACAAATGTGGCAGTTGATGTGAGATCAGCATTCAGCCGGAGCTCCTGGAACAGAATTACTATGTCTTCAGTGAACGGCATCGCCATATTCTCCTTGTCAACAGAGTGGCATCTTCGCCCAGATAAGTAGCCAAACTGTTTGACCCGCCCAACTATTACTCTCTTTCCCCTGCCAACCTGTTTGTAAACGCACCATTCACCAATACGCAATTCCCATTTCACACCGACCTCTGCATTGGTTTGTGGCGACTCACGTAGTCCTAATCGTCGGCCCTGGACCATCACCCGTTTTAATCGGTCACTACTCAGCTTCTCAGAGCTTTCCCTCAGAAGCCACAACAGCATGGATTTTTTTTATTGGTGTTATGGAGCCGTCAGAAGTCTTGACAAGACAAAACCTAGAATTCTTTATGTTCATCACAGGCTCACTAACTCAGTTTTCTAACTTGGTGTTTCACACAGTGAGCAATCACTGGCAAATCTTCAAATGCAAGCAAATGTTGACGGCATATTCTTACCAAAATTACCCCTTATTAAGTTATTTTCCTTGTGTTTTCTATAATTATACAAACTTTCTTGTGTTCTAACAATTGCACTAATTGCTAATAAACAAAAACATATTTAATATCTCCATAAAAAGCTGATTCTTAGACTTAATGTTATAATTACTTAGGCTATTATACTTTCGTCATTTACACGGATCGCTATTTATTTACCATTCATTAATATGGATAATGTTTTTTTTTTTTTTTTTTTTTGTTCCAACCAAATCATATAGAAAAAACATTTGTGGAAAACTGGTTAGGAGTTACTCAGTCACAAATTAGAACTTATTATATTACATTTTCCTTATTGTGGGTCAGAATCCACTGGCAGGCATCCAACAATGGGGCAACAAACATTTTTTACATGGTTTTTACCTATTCTGCTTTTCCTTTGCTTTCCTTATAATTACTTTATAGTCCCAAATTGCTAGGGGGGAATGCCCCCCCCCCTGCCCTTTATTGCTGGCATCCATGACGTAGGCCACAAAATTAAGTTTCTCGTATAAAGTTGAGACAAATTCCGATTTTTAAGGTTTATTGTGATGATTTTCATCTTCTATTTTCGCTAGTGGTTGGTATCGCTAATTTCGGCAATTTGTTGAAAGATTTCTTATCCGAACTGAACATTATAATAAAAAAAATATCTTAATTCATTACGTTCAAAAAGTTTCTACCTAATGGGAGTTCATTCAGTATAACTCCCTCTCTCCTAATTCCAAGATATATCGCTAGACTATGCCCATTTTTTTTTCAAGAAAGTGTTATTTGGTAATAACAAACAGCTGGGGCACCAGAATCACCCTGTATTTAGATACCCTTCCTCTAGGCCTAGCCTATATTTACACAGCATGGTATAGCCTATTATTTAAGCAGGCTGGACCCCCCACCCCCACACGAAAAAAAAATATCACTTGCCCTAACTCTATAACTATGCTTGGCTTACCTAAAATTTGGTTCCTCTTGATCTGGGCCCTCCATATCAGCAAAATTACATCAGAATAATTTCAAACAACGGCGAGAATCAGTGTTGCCAGCTTCTAGTGCGAATTCCCTGTTAAGTTTAAAAAAATCCCTAATTTTTGAACAAGCAACGAGGCCGGGTGTCTCGGAGGAACGGAGGCATGCCGGAGGCATGAAAGAAGGGACACCTGCGATGGTCAGTTATTAGCCCCTCGTTGTGCCCCTCCCCGAAAAAAATTAACGGGGACTGTCCCTTTCTCATCCCCGCCTCCACCTCTTGGTCGCAGAAATTTCAGAGGGTGCTCGTTACGTCAGAAATTGTGAGTTTTAGCCCTTTTTTTATAAGTCGAGAGTGATTGGAGACCAACCAGCCGCGGGGGGGGGGGGTTATGGCCGGATCCCCATTTTTAGGTGTGAAAAAAGTCACGACTTTAAAAAATCCATTTAGGGTCTTAATTTTAGAAATATATTTTTCACACGAATGACGTCACAAGTAGGCCTACTTTGAATAGTTATAATAAATTTTGCTTAAGATGAGTGTCTTTGCTAAATACTTTAAGAAACACGTCACAATTTAATTTGATTGTCGATAGTATAGAATGGTTTGTTGGTATAAATATGCAAAATGGTTTGCCGAACAAAGTAATATGAAATTAATTTTTTTTTTTTTCGCGAAAGAGATAAAAAAAAAACTGTCTATTCACCGAGCGAATCTCGTTTTCTTGGTACTATATAAGAAAGGAAACAGCCTTTTCTAATTCCTTGCCGTAAAATAATCAGAAATACCCACGTATGATTGTACATAACCACGTACATAACAGTAAAATAACCACGTACATAATAGTAAAATAGTTGTACATAAAATAATTGTACGTAAAATAATTGTACATAACAGTAAAATAACCACGTACATAATAGTAAAATAGTTGTACATAAAATAATTGTACATAACAGTAAAATAACCACGTACATAATAGTAAAATAGTTGTACATAAAATAATTGTACGTAAAATAATTGTACATAATAGTAAAATAACCACGTACATAATAGTAAAATAGTTGTACATAAAATAATTGTACGTAAAATAATTGTACATAATAGTAAAATAACCACGAATGATTGTCTACCTTGTCTAACTGAATTAAAAATATATCGACTTATTTTTATCCTTACTTATCTTTAGATTAACTCCTTCTGCATGGCTAAACATCTGGACTGGGGGAAGCTTAATAAAAGAAACTGGGGTTTTCAACCTCTTGAACCCTGAAAATAAACTGACTTAATTTTACCTTTTACTTGTCTTCTACTTAAATCCTCTGGGACAAAAAAGTCTTGGCTGGGTTCAGTTGTGTCAATTGATGAAAATGTAGGGAGGGGATAAAATGTATTTTTTCAAAATGAAGTGGAGTATTTTTTTTCTCAGTTTTTCAGTGAAAATAACTAAAAGCTTATTTTTCAAAAACTAGGAGCAAGTGCCCCCCCCCCCAAAAAAAAAATAGATGTGTCTGGCTGGAATAGGTTTAATAAAAGAAACGTTTCCGATTCTGCATATTAGACCCTGAAATTCTTCTTTAGAGGTGGTCAAAAAGATAATGAAAGCATGGGACTGCTATTAAGACTTAATGACTTCTGGCCGTTATAAATATTGTTAGAATGGATTGCTAACAGTAGCGAATTATAACATTTTAACTAATAGGCAGATATAAATGCATTATTATAAACTAATTAAATAGCCTAAAGGATGACAGACATAAATAAAAATCGCTGCAAATCCGGTTCTTGGAGGGCCAGGGTATACCATTTTATGCCTCCTTCCACCAAACGTAAGATCATAAGTCTCCTTAGCTCCCCCCTAAAAAAAAAACTTTATGAAAGTTTCAACTCGATGTCCCAGCCCTGAGACAAAACAGGGCATGCGCTCTTGTTATGATCGGAAACCGACTGGACTCAGATTATAAATGTGGTCTTGAGGAATAACTTCACAAGATATGACTTTGTTTTAAGACATGCCGATACCTTAAAAATCATTTTGGGAGCCTCAGCTAACCGTCTCAAAGACAAAGGGCCCATTAACAAATTTTTCCAGTTCCACAACGAACTCCCACTGCAAAATTACTCAAATAACATTTCCTTAAAATTTGGTAAAAATTGATAGGGGGTCTTAAATGTGTCAACAGTTCGAAATGCTAACGAGAGGCTAGTTTAAAATTAAGAAATATTGAGTTTTTTTTTCTAATTGATAAGCAAAATGCTGTTTATTCAATGTACCTACAACATATATAATGTCCCTGTGTTGGCAAGGTTTTTAATCAAAGTGGGTAGCACCACAGGGAACTCCCTAAGCGGTCAAAACTGCTTAAATGATATTTCGTCTGAGCTGATTTTAATGTGTATCTAGCAGGTGTAATATAATGTTTTTAGGGACTCCCCTTTCCTCAACTTTAAAAAGAAAATTCTGCTCCGTTTAATTGAAAAATAAATTAAACACTTTCTAATGATGAAATTTTTACTAAATCTGAATATTCTTATATCCGGCACAAAACGGGAGAAGTTAAGTAGTTTCTCTAAGATTTCTGGGAAAGTTGTCGGCTTTTTGTTTTCTGTCGTTTATTCGGATCTCTGCAAGTTATGGCAAGACCGTCCAATCAAGATAGTTTAGCCACACGAACTAAAAAAGTTTGTAATGAACGAGTTAGCGCAATTCTTTAAGTCACGACATTGCCTTAAGCAAAGGCATTGACGGAGGAGGGGGGCTATTAATGCACAGGGACCCAGGTGTCGAAAGGAAAATAAATATGTCACTGACGGTTGGGCCAGTAGTTTCGTGTGGCATTATTAAAGGTTCTGTAAACGTTGTTGTGGCCTGATGTATGTATGGCTTGATGTCCCTGACTAGTTATGTAAAAATGAAAATCGTTTTCCGAAGTATTTTGTAGATTTGACGGCACATTTATTGTGGAAATTAATTGGTAGCTAAAGAATGGGGAAATGCCTTTCTTATAATTGATGACTGATGGGTTATGTGCATGTATTCTCGTCAGACATGTAGGCAAGATTTCGTTTCGTAATAATCTCTTTAGCACAAAACTAAAATTTTTATTAACAAATTTACATTTGTTAATTTGCATAATTTCTTTCAGCTATTTCGGAATAATCTATTTAAGGACTCAGTCTCAGGGACCGAGCTTTGAGCGGTGAATATAAGGATAGTTTTTTCTTGTCTCTTTGGCAAAACTACTTACATTTATTTTATTCGGCTAACCTTTTTGCATATTAATACCGACATATTATCCTATGCTATTGACCGTCAAATTAAATTGTTTTGAAGGGGATTCGATACCTCAAAAAATCTTCCTATTTCATCCATTATAAACACAAATAGTTTTAATGTCCTCTCAGATAATCAGCCTTGGCAGTGTAGTTGTGGAAAATAACATATATTCCTTACTGTTTGACCTAACTTTTGTTTTCAAAGTTAAGACAGCAGCTTCCTTTGGTTGAATTTTTTGGTCAGCCCTGGACCCTGCAGTGACCGATTTTTACTTCATTATATTTTTGGTTATTTTTATTTTGTCTCCTTTTATATGGGCATTTATCAATTAATGTGTGTTTTAAGAACTCTGTGAATCTGACAGGGATACGTAAAGGGATATATGCTAAGTTTATCGAGCTTAAAATATAGGGGATCTATACAAAAATAGTCCAAGTACGCTATAGGCAATGCGAAATATGTTTGCCTTAAAATATAAGGGCTTTACGCCTAAGGGCCTTGGTTTATACGGATTTAGCATACAATCACGTCCGGTTATAAAGGCCTTAACTATGAGGGTTCGCTCAATCCGCGCCAACTGGTGTACATCTTGGAGCGCCATCTGTTTTGCACAGTTCCGTTACGCTTGGTACTATCCTCACAACGCTTGAGACAGTTACGCCACGCTTGGCACTCTTTCGCTATACTTGGCGCACACCACCTGGTTTAGGCTACGGGATTTCTGAAAGTTGGTGAACCCTCGCTTGACAGAAAAAAACTGAAGCAAAAGTTCCTTCGGCTGCTTTTTGAGGCCCAAGGGCTCTAGCTAGTAAACCATTTGAGCAAAAAGTTAGTTAGGTTTGAACAGTGGCATCATTTGGGAAGCGTGCATTTTCCCCTCCTCTATAAATTGAAGAAATTCCCTTTTTCGTGTTTTCGTTGAAAAGTAACTTCTTTTGGTATTTTTATGGGGGGAAAACTGGCCTCCCCCTGCCCGAGATTTTGAAATTCTCCCCTCCCTAATTTCTATGAATTGGTGCTTCTGGGTGTAAGGAGGCTATTGGCAACAAACATGGTCTAAACAGCAACAAGAAGTATAGGTCGCGCATATCCAATAGCAAGCGAAGCCGGTTAACAAGACCGGCTAGTGAATGCGAATATCCACCGAAAACGCAAAATATTAGAAAAGTAACTATGTTTTCATTGTCTACTCAGATTTTGCACATACTCCTTTGATGGTTGGTTCAGCATATGTAGTTGTTTTTGACTATATATATATATATATATATATATATATATATATATATATATATATATATATATATATATATATATATATATATATATATATATATATATTATATATATATATATATATATATATATATATATATATATATATATATATATATATATATATATATATATATATATATATATATATATATATATATATATATATATATATATATATATATATATATATATATATATATATATATATATATATATATATATATATATATATATATATATATATATATATATATATATATATATATATATATATATATATATATATATATATTATTGGTTTTTTGACAAGTGGTCTCTCTCAGAGGTGATGGATTAATGGGTTTGCCCGAGGCATGCACTCTGCCATTGCTCTAGACTGTTTTATATCAATAGTTCTGTCTGTCAATAGTTCAATGGTCAGACAAATAGTTCTTCACATGATCGTCCTTAGCGGGCTCTGAGACGATACTTGGGAGAGATAGAAAATCCTCTTAGCCCCTTCTGTGCTTGTTTTATGTGCTCGCATCTTTTGCATCATACCTGCACATAAAGAGGGGGGTAGAGGGACAATCCTAACGGAACCCGACTTTTAAAAAATTAAAAGCTGTGACGTTAAATTGCTTCTTTTGTTGTTAAATCGCGGTTGCTGTAACACTTTTCTGTTTAATTCAATCACGTTTTATGTACTCTCATTGCTTACATCATACCTGCATAAGAAGAGGGGGAATAATGGACTACTCTCCCAGGGTTTTTCCTTTAATAAATGAGAAGTTGTGTTAAGTTCAACCTTTTGTTGTTTCAACCCCATCCGCCATGGATTATCATTATATGCCCCCGCCCCAGTAGTTGTTCTGGGTGCACCTGTGATATGCAATAATAGATCCAAAATGTAGATTCAGGTAGAGGCACGGTGAAAATGTGGCAAAGCCCTAAGCTATTGCTGAATTGTTCACTATTGATGGTCAGATGTTGCGCAATAACTTTTTTTTCTTTTTTTTTACAGTTCTGGTTATTTATGTTTGAGGGTTTTTTTTGTTGTGTTGTTTTTGTTTGTTTTTTTTCTTTTATGAAAAGTCATTATTTTTATTACGAGCCTACGCTCCATCAAATATTTTTTTTGTTCTGGATATATGAGTACGCATTTTTTTATACTTTAATTAAGAAGATGTCAAAAAACATGGCGAAAAAAGTGACACGGTCAGGATTTTCTTTGAGGAATTAAAACTATTGAGAGGGAGATTAGATATTGAAACATATAAATAAAATATACAGTGTCCCCAAACAATGTATCCACTCCATAGGAGTGTACTTGCTGATCCATACATCTATTGGGGGGATTAAAAAATTAAAACTGCTCTGTAGTGACAATTTTCTCCTGAGGGGGGTGCACTAATTTTTGGGGTTGAAATAACTGACATTTTTACCTATGGGGAAAAAGTGTCCTAAAATGGTACTGGAAGTAATAAGAGAGTTCCAAAGACTATCTATACCTGTGTCCCCGAAACCGGTGGATAATACTGCCCTCACTGCTTACCACTACTCTCCCATTTGAGCCAAAGTAGGGTTTCACGCATTACTTCGTTAGTAAGCAAGAATTGGTCGAGAGTTGAGGAACTTCTGTTGTTGGCAGTTTGGAGTACAGGTCCCGTATGCAAGGCCCTCCGCAGTTAGGTATACCTTCATGGGGGGGGGAGGGGGTTACCAGTCGCAAGACATTGACACAAGACTTTGTTGCTTTATCCTCTGCCACTCCTGGCTTTGGGAGGTGAAAGTAACTTTCAGTGACTGCCTTTATCCTCCCTCGTTTCCTCCTCCTCTAATAATGTTAATAATGTTGTTATTAAGAACTTCGATTCTAGATTAATAATTCATCTCCATACTTGCGTTCACCCCATTATCAATACCTCTTTCACACCCTAATGCTCAATGCTCTCAGGGCGCCACTTCAATGTTGAAACCGCCTGAAAAATGTTGACATATCGAAATGAAAAATGTACCATTGGAATCACCATGGCTGTAAACTCATAATTTGGAGGTTTTGAGCCCCCCATCTTAAAAAAAAAACAAGTTAAATTCTTTTTTATTTGAGTACCAGTGATGTTTCACCTTTTTTCTTGGTGTTTTTCCATTTTCGCCAGCGCTAGCAGGCTGGTGCATGATCGTAGAGACATCTTGAATGGCTTATTTAAAGACGTTTGATCATACCTGCATGGTTTTTCATGATTCTAAACTAAAAAAAACATTTTTGGAGAAAAAAAAATGCAAGCTCAAAACGCTGATGTTTTTTTGTTATTGTTTTTTCTCGAGCATCAGTGTGTCACTGGAACGTCGCAGGGGCGTCAAAATTGGTAACCAAGTGATTTTTTTTTAATTTGTGGTTTACTCCCTCCTGTCCCGTCAAGGCGTGTGTGAATTCGTCCCTGGTTTTGACGTGATACTCAGGACCGTTATTTTTAAGGCAGAGGGGGGGGGGCTGCCCCTCCTTAGAAATGTTGACGATTCTCTTGTTTTAATCTTGTATTCTTCACAATAATATGAATTTAATTTTCAGTGACTTTTTTTTATGCGCAACTTCCAAAAAATACCTGTGGTAATATACCCATTGGGCTCCCTAAGTGATAAAATTCAAAACTAGGGGGGTGGGGAGTTCAAGAAAGGGGAAAAGTAAAGCCTATATTTAATGCCCTAGTATAATGAATGAATAATTATTTCCCATCATACAGTTAAACAACAAAATGCGATGGAGTATTATGAAAATAAAGAAAGAATAGAAAGAAAAAGAACGAACTATGAACATATAACATAAACATAACAACAAAATCAAAATAGTCATTTTCTAGGGGTGTGAAGATGGCCGGTTTGATAAACATCCGAACTGGGAGTTCTTTGCAAGGAGGGGCTCCATAACACCGTAACGTCGAATCATGTGACCGTTTCTTAGCCATCTAGGGATTTATAGAAAGTACTTCGCAAACTTAACGTAAGATTTGTGCAGAGATTTCTTATCAACATTGGTCGAAACGTCTCAAAAAGGCGCTAGATACAGTATATTCGGAAGGGCGATACTATTTTACAACTTAGCCAGTAGCTTACGTTGAAGGCTAACTTGCGAATGAACAATACTAGCATATGCTGCTTGTATTTTGTCTCGGCAAACTTAGTAAGGAGCTTTCTTGTATTCCTAAGGGAAGACCTAATCGGTAAACCAAGGTAAACTAGCTCTGATTTAGAGACAATGTCTGAAAAACCTAGTCCTATGCTTTCTAGACCTAAAGAATCATGCCAATTAAAAAATAGCACTTGCGACTTAGCAGCATTAATAGATAGACCTATGTTATCATAGCAGGTTGCAAGCTCATCAAAATTACATTCTAAACTGGCAATGGAACGGCACAGGGTCAACAGGTTGCCGGCATTAGCACTTGAGCAGACATTTACGAGAGAAGTGTTGTTCGACCAGCCGTACTTTTCAGTATTGCTTCTAACTTTTTTCACGGGGATTGCCGCTTTATCAGCACACTTAAGCATGAATAATTTCCCCACAATAGGTGTTAATTTTTAGTCGTAGCTCACTACTACTCAAACCCATATTAGTTTGAAGAAGATGAAATGGAACTTTTATCTTACTTAAGACATGGTCACACGTGGCTTGAAACAATGGCACATTCATTTTCTTCCACATTTTCCGCTGATGCCATTTATTTTTGGTTGAGTTGTCCCGTTTGCGGGTCAGTGGGACAGAAAAACATACAGAAAGATGATCATCACAGGTACCATGGTCATCAAGCACGGTTACAGGGTGGAAAAAAAACTTCCCGAAAACAGCATGTGATTCAGGTTAGATGTCGAACTAGCCTTAGAAATAAACGTAAAGTCTTTATCTTTTCTTAGTACCGAGAACGTAGAGGGTAGCACATCTCTAATGAATTCACAACGTGGGCAATTCATACTTTTAATATCACAATTGAAGCCTGCGATGATCAGGCATCTCGGGTATGACCTAAGTATCTTCTTAGCGCACTTGAACAATTTACAACAAGCAAAGGAAAAAAGAGCGTCAGATGTTTGATCACCATAATTAGTCGGTAGGTATACCATAATATACCATAACACCATAATAGTCGGTAGGTATTGCTAAATCACTGATGACAGCTGCAATAAAACGATCACCGAGTTCAATGGTTTTAACCTGAAACCGACTAAGTATAGTAGGCCACCGCTTGGACGGCCTCAAGAGTTACGTCGGATTGCACTTGAAATGGAAGTTGACGCCGTATTCTGAACGTTCAACAAAGAAAGTCGCTCTGTCGAAAGGAAATGTTTTTGCAGACACACCACTCTGTTATTCTGGACGAGGGTCTCAATAGGTGGGAGCTTTTGGCTCACTCCACCATTAAAGTTCCAAGATATGACAGATAAATCGGTATAACTAGCCATGTTTAGTGAAGTTATTACCGCGCAGCTTTTCCAGCATCAGTTTACGATTTTCGGGACATCGATACGAGTAGCAATTGTGCTTTTTCGACTTACAGGAGATGCAACAATATTCATTACTGCATGGCGATTCACGCCAGGATCTGTGACCTTTTTGACCTCAGTGGGAACAAACCTCAGCGTTGCTACAATCTGTCGCCAAATATCCATCGGATTGATGACAATTGCAGCATCTTTTTGGAACGGAATAGAAGAGTTCAATCCGGTGCACCTCATACCCGATCTTAACTGGGTTTGATAATGCATTATCTAGATCAGCTTGTGACGAGAACAGTTTAAATGTGTGGGATTCGCCACATTTTTCAGTCTTGGTGCAGTTGGGAACGGCTGAATGTAGCTCACTTTCGAATTCCGGGGGCTTGCTTGATGATACCTAAGAATTGCTTAGATCTAACACTGACAGCTATGTTTCGACCATTGGCTTTGAACGAACTGGCTATTTTCTCTGCTCATGGTTTAATGTCCACAAGAACTTTGAAATCCGATATGCCCCTTCGAATCTCAATAGCAGACTTATCAGGAATAGTATTACAACCCGAATCTATAACAGACTTTCTAGCCTCAGCGGTACTAAGGGTTTTTGGGGGATTCTTCACCTCGAATGAGTTAAGAAGGGTAACCTTACCCGATTTCTCGACGGGACTGTAGTCTACAGGAACGGGTAGCTACTGCATATGTATAACCGCTTTTTCAACTTTTTGCACATTTCATTAATTTTGCTTATAGCATAAATACCAACTAATTCTGACGAAGCTGGAACTTCCCCAGGATCATAAATTACGAACTTAGGTAGGCTCTTGCGGTCTTTAGCAAATCTTTGCAGCATTTTCCCAATGTCTACCACACTGTCTTCTTCTTTCACATGCTTTACGCAACGTTCTTCGGAAGCAGCCAACTCAAATAAAATCTCTTCGCTTCCAGGATAGCCTCCTTCTCGAAAAACTGCACGCAAGATCGTATCAACGAGTCGGATTTAATTTCTGTCTGCATTGAACGGGCTACGTAATTAAGCACCGTATTATACAAAAATTCCCCACTCATTGCCGCACCTTATTCCAAAAGAAATGTCCGATTTCAGTCTAAGTCGGTATCGGTGGGAAAAATAACAAGATGCATAGATGCATAAATAAGCGAGGGAAGCGTAGGCTCCTGCTATCTATTCCCCGTAGTTTAAGGGAGACACGGTCCCGGCAGGTACTAAGACGCTTGCCACAGGTTACCTCCCCTCTTCTGCTCGCTTCTTAGTGAAATTTGCGATAATAACTAACTAATCAATCAAAATAATTTGACAATAATTGCCGTAGGATTATCTTGCACTTGTTGGAATCCTGAGTAATAATTCAGTTATAAATTTATTCAGGTCTGTAATCCCTTGCCAGATATTGCGAAATCTAACACGCTTCTCAGAGATTAAAATTCACTGAAAAAAAGCTTACTGGTTTTATAGTTAATATCCAATTCTAAACATATGTTTTCATGTTAAACTCAGAATAGCATAAACTCGAGTTGACTTATTTAGTTTCATCACGAAGTTAGACAAAGATCTTTTCGTGAAGTTTATTTTGTATATTTAAAAAACATAAAAATCAATTTCTTAAAAATTAATGTTATCTGGTGGAAATACAGAGCAAATCTAAAAATTAAAACGAACAAAAATGATTGCTTCACAGTTTATTCTATAATGCAACACATATCTGTAAAAGTAGCTCAAATAATTAGACTTGTGATATTCCCTTAAGTTTGTAGATGAAAAACTAACGCTCTTCTGAAAACTGAACGGGCTTGAGTTGTTTTGAGGATTTGTATCATATACTGAAAATAATCGATATCAAGGCCTGGGAACGAACTTTGAGAGGCTTATAAATTGGTATTTTATTTTGTGTAAGCTACTTAAGAAACTTTCTGTACCTTAGAGAATATTCTGTTTTTTCTTTGCTTCGTTTTAGTACAACGTACTGACTGAACGTATTTCAAACAGTAGGCTTTACGAAAAGTGTGGTTAAGTCCGCTTTCTTGAGCTATAATGACAGAAAGGTTGAGATGGCTAGGGCACGTTCTGCGGTTGAAGGATGAAAGAGTGCCAAAGATTGGCCTTATTGGCCAACCGTTGAAGGCTAAACGAAAAGCATGTCGTCTTCAGTTGGGGTGGGAGGATGTCGAAAGGAAAGATTTAAAAGACACGGGAACTTCTTGGGAAAGTGTAAAAGGGAGGCTTTGAATAGATTAGGATGGAGGAGGAGCGTACGTAGCTTTGTTGTCCTCTGGAGGCTTGGTACTGCGGTGAGTTGTTAGTAGTAGTAGTAGTAGTGGTTTAGCACAACGCCAGATTTTCAGAATTCTAGAAATATATTATGAATATGTTTATTTGAGGTGTTTTTGCCGACATATGTTGCATAAACTGGGAAGCAATGATTTTTGTTCGTTTCAATTTTCAACTTTGCTCTTTACTTCCACCGGAAAACATTTGTTTTTTTTATAAGTAAATTCCAGTGCCCCACTAGCGGTGAAGAAAAACAAGAGGATACATCAGTGCTGTTCGTGCAAAAAATTATTTTCATTGTTGTTCAAGGTGGGAGGGGGCTGTAGCTTTCCTGTTCGAGAGGGTTTTTGAGAATGGCGATTCCAACGGTTCGGTTTTCATTTCGATCCCACCGTATCTTCGACCTAACTTTAGCGATTCCCATAAATTTGTTTTCGCAATAAAATTTTATCTTTAAGTTTTGCATTTGCTTCAAACATCTCCTTTGTTTGAGCTTTACCCCTAAGAAAAATCTATGCTATGCCCCTTTGATTGAAGCGGCAGTTCACTTTTAGGTTAGAAATGGAACCAAAGCTAGCGAAAGAGTAAACTGTTTTTGAGACTGATAATGGTTTTAGAGTTTATATAGCCGAGTCATAGCGGGTAAAACTACACTAATAATAATATCGTAATTATTATAACCACAAGGGGAATATTACTCGCTTGATGATGGAAGTGTAACACAAGTTTTGTTGAAATATATATTTTTAGTAAAGTAGACGAAATAAGGCTGGGGATTGTAAGTTTCTGTTGTCAGATTTGAACACTGGAACACAAGAGGGAAAACAATCAAAATACAGTAATGACAATAAAAAAAAGCTAAAAGACGAGAAAAATAGATAAATTGGCGAGAAAGAAATAAAAAATGGCCGTTGTAGCGGTATGAAGGGGGTGCAGGAAGTCTGTGAGTACTGTGTAACAGTGCGCTTTCACGTTATGATAACTTGAGGCAGCAAGGAGGTACAATGTTCTATGCAATAGAGGTGCAAGTATGTGGTGCAGCCAAGCCTTGGTTTGCTTCAGAAATAAGCTAGCAATTGATATTACGTAAAAACGAGCAGTTTGTGGGTGTTATGGATATAGTTGGTTAACATGTCTTCGTGTCCGAAAACAATGGGTGTATCTCTTATGTTTATAAGTTGACAAGAAATATTACGTGACGAATTCGGATGGATTAAAAAATAAATAATAAAACCGGTAGTTGAATAATTCGGCTCTATTTTAGTATACGTAAAAAAGATAAAATAAAGTAGTATTGTGTTGAGCTTTTTTTTTCAAATTTTAGGTTATCTTTGCTTCCTCTAATGAGATAAATATGCCTCTTCAATTGCACCTATTGTATAAAGATCATTAGGGTACTCTTTGGAGCAAAATAGGTCAACTGGTTTTGGGGTGGGGGTGTCAGAAATGCGTGTTGGTTTTGGCCCCGGCAATATGGTCATTGAAGTGTTGCTGGATACATACTTAAGCTCAGATTGTCCATTCTAGTTTTGAATGAATTTTTTTTTTCAGTCGTAATAGAGCGACGGCAGAGCAACCCAGTACAGCCACTCGTGGTCCAGTCAACTGGCGGAAGTTCTTCTTTGCCCCAATTCGGTTTAACATCACCATCTGCCCCATTATCACGCCAAAATTCAAATATCACTGGTGTGGCTTGCTTATCCTCACCTCCGTCCACCTTGCAACCAAGTCCATTGACGTATCAACAAATATTTAGTGAACAGGTTGGATTTATTGCAGATTTTTATGGTGGTTGTTCATAATGAAATGTGACTAGCTTATCCAGTTGGTTATGTTTGCACAAGTCCCTACACAGAAAGGGGGGGGGGTCCTTCGCTTATAGAGGGGAGGGATTCTTCGCCTCTAGAGGGGAGGGGGTACCGAAAGTAACTATCCTCCTCCCTTCCTCATCCCTATATATTCTTGTGTAATTGCTTCTGCTAGCATAACCACTCTGTAGCAGATCTCGTTTGATTGACTCCATTTTGATATGGAGTTAACAAAGAAGTTAACTACAAAGAAGTTGACGGCTAGTTTTATTGCATTGTTCATATTACCTGCCGACGAAAAAAGTGTCTTTGAATTCGGAACATGTTACTAAGTACGGTGGCCGGCGTTTATCCCTCGCACCCCCCCCCCCCTCCCATGGAGTATAACAAAAAATAGAAACTGATAGTCTAATAGAAATAAAACAAAAGATTTTTTTCGTGAAAAAGACTATGTCAATAAAAAATGAACAGAAATTAATTTTAAAAGCTTTTCGACAAAACAAGTTTGTTCACCACCATCAATACCATCACCATCAATCACCATCAATAAATAAATGAAACCCAACACGAACAGAAAATACAATAAATAACCAAGTCAAGCTCAAAACGAGCAAAATTTAAAAGGAGTAGGGTTAACAACCACTATGTCTTCTCAAGACCAGAACATAATTTGCACTATACTGAAAACAAAATACAGATTAAATATTTTCACTTTTTTGACTTTAATAAATAAAGAAGTATTAAGACTAAGGAATAAGTATCAGAATATGTATAATAAACTGACAATCCATGGTTATTATTTTTTTTTTTTTTGTAAAGTGCAAATTATGTTTTGGTCTTCAGAAGTCATGGGGGTTGTCAGCCCTACTCTTTTTAATTTTGCTTGTTTTGAGTTTGACTAGGTTATCTATTGTAATTTCTGTTCGTTTAGGGTTTCATTTATTTATTAATCGTTATTTGTAGTAGTTTCACGCTTAGAAGATAATAAAAATTAACTCGTAGAATTTGACAACGCTTTCGTCCGTAAACACTTAAACAATAAGAATTTGTTGGTTCCCAAAGACAACTATCCTTTCAAAGGATAGCTAAACCCTTTTAAACTTTTGGTGCCATATGTTTTAGCTTAATTTTGCTGATTGTTCGCCTACATTTTTTCTTCTTTTTTTTAAATTTGGCACCCGCTATTGCCAAAAACTGCAGAAATTTATATGACGGTCTTCAACAAAAATGGAGTATTTTCCACGTTAGAGAATTTTTGCCGAGGGGGGGGGGGGGTAAACGTTTAGAACCATTAAGTACATATTAAGTTAGTCAAATTGGTTTCTGAAATAATATTTATTATTTATGAAATAATTTGTGAATTTTGGGATGCTTAACCCTATTCTTTGGGAATTTCCTTACGTTTGCACAAATCTAAGTTAATAAGGCGTTTTGTTCTTAAAACTAAAGAAAAAGACATGAATAATTGGATTAACTTGTTATGTTGCATTTAATAGAGCCATGATTCCAACAGCAACAACAAACATTTTCAAAAATAAACACATCAATACTTTTTTGTATATGTTTGTACATTTTTTAAAGACTGTGTCTTTCATGGCAAGTTAAAAAAAATTTCGAGTCTTGGGACGGAACAAAAGTTGGAATGAACTAAAATTTTTAGCCTTGTAACGCATATAGAAACATATTCTGTGAAAACCCTAAGCCTAACGCTATTATTGTTGTTGAGCAGTTTTTGCTATGTTTGCATATGTTAAATTTTGTCTGGTCACTATGCTTATTTTGTAAATTAGGAATGGGCATGACCAGGATGTGGGTGAAAGCAAAAAAGAAATGAAATAAATGGAATGGACGGAGATTAACTTTCTAGTAGTGATGGTGTTAAGGTTGTTTTTTTTTTATGTCATTTTCACTGCCTCATGTTTTTATAAAAGCGAATCATCTAAATTTTCAAACTCCGTCGAATATTATTGTAAAAAATTATCAAAAGCTTTGGTAAAAAGTTATTACAAAACTAGCATTTCGCATTTTGTAAATTTGAAGCGGTTGTAATTTTATTCATAAAACTGATTTAAATTTAAATTTCTGATGATGTAGTCATTTTTTGTAGCATTTATATTAAACATGTTTATAGGGTTTTTTTTTTTTTTTTTTTTTTTTTTTTTTTTTTTTTTTTTTTTTTTTTTAAGACACTTTGAGAAAAGTATTAAGATTTCTTTGTATCTGCTCAAGGATTAACCTTGGATATGTCTTGATTACTGTGATCTTTTTGAATAAACCAAGTTTATGGACTACCAGTCAAATTTCCCTGGCTTATATCAGGAAAGCTTATAATGGTTTATTTTATCATCACATCTTATTTTTAATGTTTCACTTCATTAACTACCTTCCCCCCCCCCCCAATAAAAATAATCTCTCTAGTTCTTTCTTGACATTGCTTTACAACATGTTAGCGAAATAAAAAAAAAGTGGGGCAATGAACCACTACGTTATGAAACTGTGAACAAAGATTGAATTATACACGAAGTTCGAGAAAGCTCAAAATTGTCTTCCATCCATTAGACCCACCCCCATACCCTCACTTGACCTTCTCCCGTTGGAAAGCAGAAGGTCCTGCATGTGCCCTGTGTTAGCCCAAATCGGCTGTGACAATTAAAAGTGTGATATATGCCGTTTTTGTAACTTTTCAGGAGAGCCTAAAAAGGGCAAAAGTTTGTGGGCTGTGGTCGCTCTGAAGGATGAGGCTAATGGGGATAAAGGGAAAATATACTAAACCAACTTTTTATGGTCTTTTCGGTCGTATAGATTAAATTCAAGTATTCTGAGCGAATTCAAAACTATTACATTTTATGGCGTATTTCTCCTTTTTTTGACAAAAAAGGAGACAAATGCCAGGTCCCTATAATAATAATAATATGTTGCGAAAACAGGCTTGTGCCTCTATCTACAAAAATTTAAATAATCAAATGCTTTATCACTATAATGATTGTCAATCTTTTTCTTAAATGCATTGACTGAATCTGAGTTCCACTCGGAGACAATGCGGTTGCTGAATGCCCATCTACCAACATCTCTTCTGAAACGTTCTTCAGTTAGCTTAAACTCGTGACCTCTCAGGTTATTATTCTTGAATGTTATTATCTCTTCTGGAGGGATGTTGTCGTAATATCTGTTGCATATTTTGTATACTTCAATAAGATCTCCTCTCAAAAATCGGTATGAGAGGCTTGGAGCGACAGTTTTTTCAAACGGTCTTGGTATGATAAGTCTCTAAGAGATGGAACAAATTTAGTAGCCCTCCTTTGGATTTTTTCTATTGCATTGCTGTCTTTTTGAAAAAATGGTCTGGTTGTTGTATGACCGTATTCGATCATTTGTCTCACCAACGATTTGAAGAGTATAGAAAACAGTGTTGAGTCAGTAAGAGAGAAATTTTTTCGAATAATTCCCAAGACTTGTGATGATTTAGAGATGATTGACTCGTAGTGCTTAGTGAAAGTCATGTCACTGTCTATTGTCACTCCCAAGTCTCGAGCTTCTTCTTGTATAGGTATCTGTTGTCCTTCAAAGCAGTAGTGCCGAGATATGTTAGCTTCATAAGATAATCCTCTTCTGTCATTCTGAATTGCAACAAGACCGATAAAAAGAGACATACGCCACTTAGTGGCTTATTTCTCTTTTTATCTTCGTAACGGTTCAAGATAGGACAATTCTGACTCCACCATTCGATTCCTCGTGATTACGTTTATACATGCATAGAATAACTCATTTTTGACCAAAATGGCATATATCGCACTTTTAATTATCAGAGTCGAAATTTTTCTCTTGTTTAGGAATGCATCGCAAACAAACCAAAAAGATTGGTTGGTTTTGAAAGCTTCAGAATTGATAAGTTTTTTTTGTTTTTTTTTTTCAGGTAATAAATCAGATTCGTCTTCAGTCACGAAGTCCCTCAACAGATTCAGCTGTTTTACGAATGCTCCAAAGTCCTCCTCAACGACTTACTCTGACAGCCCAACGCCAGGACACAGGAAAATCCTGACTCTAAACCAGTTTCTTATGGAAAAAGGCTTGAGTGCCTTATAACCTCTAAGCAATTTTAGCCCCTTTGTTTATAGAAGCTCAAAATAAGATGCAGAAATGATTATTTCTTTTTTCTCCTAAAATGAGCTCTCTGAACATCCATTCACTTCCTCTTAGTACTAAAGAGCTATTACGTCAACTGTTATATTAGTGTTAAGATTTAAGTAAACCTCATTAGCGTGACCTTAAAATAATGTATTAGAAATAATGTCTCCGAAACTGTCTAAAGTCTCTTTTGGCACTGAATGAGTTTGAAAAAAAATTAAATAGAAAATATTTTATATCGAGTGAAATGACCTATATTTTCTTTTTAAAAGTTAAATAATGACGTATAATTACACCTTTATTAGCAAAAAATGAGTATGACCTAGGTACCCTAACACGGGTTTCAAAAATAACTACGAAATCTAAATGGTATGTTTTAAAGTATTTTCCCCCTCAGATTCATTATTCAAGGTTTCTAATAGCGTTGGGAAAATGGCGTGAAATATTAATTCGGAAACATCCCTGCTGTTACTAGATACAGTTGATAAGTTGTTTTACAGGGCTGATTCGTTCAAAGATGTTATTAGTATCCAAGCGCGATGTACGTAAAAAAAAACTAAAAAAAGTCAGATCTCTGGTGTTTTAATATGGGTCCCATACACATCAAGAACGACTAGCGCCATGGACAGAATAACGTTACTGAGATAAATTAAAAACTTGAAATACATTTTACAACAGTAGTCACAAAGTGGTCCTGGGTATAATTTAAAGGCTTAGAGAAGACTGAGGACCGCCTTGGACCCTAGGGCCCCAGGGTGGTCCGAGGACCCTAGATCGTCTTTGTTAATTTGAAATATTTGTAGTCCATCTCTTCAAGGAAACCATGTTCTGTTGATTCATTCAATTTTCTCCATGTATTGAGTTCCTAAGATATTCAGAAGTATTTCTTATTTCCAAAATGCTTTGTGTCTACTTTCTCCAACAGCAGAAATAGTTCAAAATTGGATCTATCGATATCAACTTTTTATCATATCTTAAATGCTTCAAAGAAGAAGACAAATTTCCTTTTAGACTCGGCTGCTTATACAAAACACTCAAAACATGTTTTTCGGTGTTTCCACTTTCCTCTAAAATTTGTGTTTTGTAAGATACGTTTTGAATTTTCGCGGTTGAAATGGTGTTGAACCAACTTGTGTTAACAGGCTTTTTGGTTCCCAATATGTTTTGTCGACGTTTTCGTACAGTGAAAATAGTGGACTGAGTTACCCCTGAAGATTGTCAGGGGGCCCCTTTCCCCAGAAAATTTTCAAGAAGAAAGGCGTTTAAAATTCAGATATTCGATACTCAAATGAGCTTCTTTAAATTATCAGACCAATTGTTTTGGAAATTTTTGGGATCTCCTCTCTTGTAAGTTTAAACTGCGGGTACCTAGCTTGGTTGCAGATCTTTGAAAATTATAAAATAATTTTATGAACAAACGATAACACAAATAAAACGGAAAATTCTTAAGCATTGATATGTATTATTTTGATTGTCTTAAACTGTTATTTTAACCGTATTGAACAAACAAAAAATATGTGCATAAACATTAATATATAAATATATATCTTACAAGTGGCCAAATTGCTATATCCAAAAAAAAATTTGCTTGTTGGTTTTGTTTGAAGGAGCTAAACATCCTCTCTTTTTTTTTCCAAAGTAAATACTTTCGGGGTTCAGAACCGATTTGTTTCTTTAAAAAAATGGGTACTTGTCAGTTTTCCCGACCACACTCAAGAAGTGAAATTAGGCTAGTCATAATGAAATATACCAACATATGATGAGAATATAATACTTTAGAAAAAAAATTATGGAAACTACAACAGAGAATTAGGATGCAGGCCGCCCAGGACGCATTATATTAGGTACCTAACCTAACCAACTCTAGGCTATATATTAAATATTTAATTACAATATATCTGTATAGTAGTTTATTTCACTGAGACTAAGCTAATTATCTCCTAATGCAGACAGAGAAGCCAGTTTTAGTCAGATCAAGAACTTGAGTGTGGTTGAGATAAATAACAAGTACCAAAAAAAATACTGTTAATGCCAGATTTTAAACATACTAAGCTTGTTAAACATGTTAAACTTGGCTATTTTAGTCCTTGTTATCATTGTTACATAACTAATTTTTAAATTATGCTTAAGATTAACTGTATTAATTAATTATAATTTTTCGTATAATTTACTGTAACTATTAATCTATTACCATTAACCATATAGTTAAGTATAGTTATTAATTACGTTTAATTAATTTTGAGAGAAAAATGATTTTTTAATTGAACATATTTAGGAAATTCGATAAAACTTAACGAAAAACACCCCTAGGTAAAGCCGTGAAATGCTGTAAACACTATTCCTAGTGGACCTTTTATGCTGTCAGAGACCTGAGACGAGATAAGGGCATTATAAGGATCAGTTTCGATAGGTTTTCTTACTTGAGCACCATCCTCAATGATTGCAATATCAGTTGAATAAAATGTTTCGTCAAAGAACGACTGCTTTAAAATATTTTGCTCGTAACATTTGATCTCTGGTCATGTGGATTTATTTGTAAAAGTTATGTAACCATTGATGATGGTGAGGGAAAGAGGGATTTTTGGCAATGAATCTGCTTGTCATTACATAATGACAAATAAATAATTGAAAAATGTGGTTTGTTTAAGTACAGTTATTTGTCTATTATTTTTAGTTCTAATTTATTTTTGTTAAAATACGTAAAATTTCCTGACGACATTATGAATTTTGCGAATTGATTGATGAAAAAATATGGTTGTATGATATAAAGGCAGAAACGTGTTGCGTACAACAAAGCTCATTTTTTAACAGTTGGAGGGACACATGAATTTGTAGTATTTTATTTACGAGTTTATAATTTTAGTGATTCGAATTGTAGAACTAGCAAAAATATGTATTGTGAACAATTAGAAAATTATGCCCCCTCCTGGGTACGGCCCTGCCATTGGTTTTCTAGCTATTTGAGTAGTTTCTCCCGTATCCGACGCTATAGCCAAATTGCTAATTTCGGAAACTAAGCGAGGAGAAGTTAGTTTTAGCAAAATGGTTTTGGCCAAATTGACAGTTGTTTTTGATATTTGAAAACAGCTCTAAATTTGAAAACCTATAGTCAATTGTGAATTCCGGAAACTAAGCAATTAAAAGTCAGTTTTGATTATTTTGTAACAAATTGAAATTTTCTTTATATTTGAAAACAGTTCTAACTTTGAAAAGCTATAGCTAATGACGAACTGCAGAAACTGAGCGATGAGAAGTTAAATAGTCAGTTTTGACAATTTTGACAGATTGGTGATTTATTTTTGAAACGGTTTTAAATTTGAATATTGATAAATTTAAATTTTTGAATTAGACTAAAGTGGACGCATCAACTATGGGCTTATTACATTGTACAATATTTTCTTATTTATTTTAATATGTAGTTTAGACCGGGAGGCTCTGTTGAGCCTCATTTGCGACGGAATGAGGGAAGAGGCGCAGTTGAGGAATTTGGCTTGGGTCTTACTTTCAAAGTATAATATTGTCAAGGGCCTCCCAAGAAATTTGAGAATATTTATGGTGATTATTTATTATCATATAAGAATAAATAAATCTAAATTATCTACCATTTTTTCATGATTTTCGAACTTTTTTCTACATATAGTTTTTACATACTTGACTGACAACAATCTAGGTTTTGTTTTTTGAAATCACTTAATAGGGCTGCAAATTCAAAATGTTTAGTCTGTGCGCTAAAATCACAAATCCCATGTTTTTTTTTTCCTTGGTTCAGTACACCTAGTAGAATATGCAAATGTCATATGCACGACTATCTGATTATTTTTGACCGATATTGGCTAGAGAGAGAAATTTGTTATGACAAACAAACAGCAATTAGAGTATAACGGTCACCCCAAGAAGTATAAAACTTTCCCAAGGGGGTGGTAAAAAATATGCTAAAATAAAACATTAAAAGCCAGTTTGAGATAGAGATAAAGCTATTATAAAAAACAAGCAGCACTTGTCGGGGTGGGGTCAAATATTCATAAAAACATGACAGTCTATTTACAATACATTTTCTAATTGTCATCGCAGAATAAACCATTTCATCAAATGCGCTATTCTGTTTGTACCCTGAGAGGTCATAATAAAGGGCAAATCTTCAACATTTTTATTGGTGGGGGGGGGGGGCAAGAAGGGTCCATATCTGGATAGTCAAGGAGCATGGGTATATAATAATTTTTTCGAAATTATTGGGGTGCACTGCCCCCCCCCCCTTGCTCTCTCTCAAGCGACGCCCCTGGTCATAATCACTACTTTGGTGATATATTTACCCCACCACTTCCAAAAAAACTACTAAAATTCACACTTACTAAAAAGCATTTATTGAATTAAAAAATAAGAAGTCTTTGTGATCGCTGTTCTGTGTACCCTCATCTTTTCTAAATATTTAATGCTAGGAATATTTTTTAGAAGTATTTTATTAAATAGATAATAATATGATTCAGGACTTATCAAATATAAGTAAATCTACCGAATTTGTGGAGAACAGAAATGTTTGAAGGTTACAAAAAAAAACATGATAACATTAGCCTAAAGATTTTAATTATTAAATTACTATATATTGTGCATTTTTACTTTATTTATTTTTTTCATTTTGGTGGGGTGAAAACATTTACAAGGCATGGATCTCCCTTCATGAGCCGATCAGGGATGCTTTAAATTTCAAACAATCTACAAGGAAAAATAGATAAATGTGTATAAAGAAGTTTTTAGGAAGCTGCTCGAGTTTCGTCAAGCGTTTATAATTTTGGGTATTTGCGCCAAGCGTAAATACCCAAATTTGAACTTTTTACAGGGTTCGCCTTTGAGAAAATGAAACAGATTTTCTGGAAAGTTTTTAGGGAGCTGTTTGAATTTCGCCCTAAAGCTTAAATCCCTTCATTTTGACTCTTAAACATTAATAATGTTTTAAAGCAGTACTTTGGCAAATAATATTTCGGGCAAAACCTCCGCTTTGTTTGTTGATACCCAAGTTTGAACATTTTGAAATTTCGATTCGCGGAACCCATATTTTTTCTTTTGGACAACTTTTTTATTCTTCGAAAAATATTGTTTTTTAGAACTTAGGAAAAGCTTCTATAAAAGAAAGATTTGTTTGCGTGTGTGTGTTTTAGGTGTCTTGGAAAGTTTTAATTTGTGTTATTTTAGGTAAAATAATTTAATCCTAAAAATCTCCAACATAATGGATCACAAAAGGTCTGAATATTAGTACTGTTTTGCTTTTTGCTTAGCTTAATGTTTTTATGAATTCTTGGGGGTTTAGCTATGTACGCATCAGACCTTCAGAGTGTTGGGGTCACAACCTTCTTCCTAAGAAGAAAGTATGAGGTCTCATAAAGTGTATCCTTAAATCTAAGTTTCTTTAAGGGGTCTTTTGGACTAATCTTTGACGAGCTATCTAAGTGAGAATGTATATAGGGAGTATCTATTGCCTCCAATTGAGGGGAGGGGCTGAGGATAATCCAGAAATTGTTGGGACAATTCCCTGACTAATGCCCATTTATTCTTCCCCCAATTAAAATGGGGCTAGTCTGTAATAATAAAAATTGTAAGCCATAGACACCAGGGTGGGTTCAGATTTTCAGGGAAATAGTAGGTGGAACGTGGTCAAAGGAAGTTGGGCCCCCTAATTTGGTGTAAATATTAAAAAACGATTATTTACAGCTTAATTGTGTTTTTCCAGAATTCTATCAAATATTCTTCTCAGTCTTAAATCAATTTTTTTTAATAAGCCGTGCTTTTATTTATTACCGTCTATTGAAACCTATGGACAGCGTAGAGAAGTGAGCTTTGCATTTTACGAATTTACGTTCGGGTAATCCCTAAGGTCAAGGCTGTATCCAGGGTTGTGGGGCGATTTTGAACTCCCCTCGAAATTTGGTCGGACTCGTAAAAAATTAACAAATATACATATAAACTAATTTTTTGACGGGTTTTCCATTTTTTGAAGCCCCGTGCCCCCCCCCCCCAAAAAAAATCAAAATAATAGTAAATTTCTGGATACGGCCTTGGCTAAGGTATTACCGCTAGCTATCTTTAAATTTGTATTACTTTTATAGACTAAGATTTTGTTTTCTTCCCTAGATCTCTTCCCCTAGATTCCCCTTCCCTTGAAGTCAGAGACGCTATGAGGCCATAACGTTATGTCTACATTTTTAGCAAAATACTTCTGGTTGTTTTTTTTTTTATTATTATTATTATTTCTGCTTCATTCCGCTTAAGAATGATTTTGTTTATGTTTGAACAAATGATTTTAAACCTAATCTGGGCTACATCCAGTTATAAACTAGCTTATTCAAGCTTAATTTTTTAAGTTTAAGTAATTAAATACGATTTGTATTCGATTCAAATACAATTGCAGAACTGAATCGTATCTTTGAAATACAATTCGCTCTAATTCTGTATCTTGTTGTTGTCTATGATATTTATAAGGTACATAGTTTTTTTGCTAGGTTTGAGGTGTTAATCGGATTGAAAAAGTTTTGTTTTTCAAAAAATTGAAAAATTGAGATAATTTTGGTGATTTCTGCTTGTTCTTGAAAGTTTTGGCCAACCGTTTTATCAAGAAAATCTTCCTTGTTGTTTATTTCTATCCATAAAATAAGAAATATTTCTGTATTAATCAGCTGTTGGGATCAATCTCCTGCTTTTTTTATAAGATTTTGTTTATAAATATTTTTTGTATCAGCTCTAGGAAAGTTGCAATATTTTTTATTAGTGTCATACTCGTTTTTAATTTATATTCGTCGCAAAAATGTTTTTCTTTTCAATTGGTGCTTCTTGTTTACGTAAAAATTATGTTGCCTCTTTTCTCTTTTTTCCTCCCTTTTTTCGGGTCAGAAATTGTATGTTTTTAGTTATAGCTGTTTTTTATTGTTTATAATCGTTTCTTATCGCTTGTATATATATATATACATACGTACTTGTTGGAAAAAGTTTTGAAAATGCTCAGTTTGTACAGAAATAATATATTGGAAGTTTTTCATATAAACGCTTTTATTAATAAAATGCCTCATTTTTCTTGGAATATGATAATATTAGGTAGTGTGTTATTTTATATTGTTTCCCTTACTTCATGGTAAGTTCAGATCGTAATATCTGAGACCATACTGCATAAGCTTAACAACAAAATTAATTAAAAATTTTAACTGCGAAAACAAATAGGATAATTACATCCAGTGAAAAAAAGAAGAATGCAATATAAATATTTTGGTTGAGGCCTCTGCTCAACCGTCCTTACTAAGAATTAAGAATAAATGTAAAAATAATGATAAAGGTTCAAATGATAATATAAATTGTAGAATGATAAAATTAAAAAAAAAACAATAATAATTGTTCACAAGATAGAATGAAAACATGACAGTAATAAAAAGATAAACCTCAAAAAGTAAGATAAAACAAATTCCATTTGCCCTTAAAGTTTGTCTTTTCATATTGTCCTTTAAACTTTTAGCCATATTAAATATTAAAAAAAAACTTAAAACGAAATGAAATTATTCTGTATATGAGAATCCGTAGACAGTTGCTCTGGAAAACTTATCACAGCTACAATCATAAAACGGCTTATGCTTGAAATGTTGGTATTTGTTAAGGAAAATGTGAAGCAAAATTAGGTCCACATGGGGCAAAAGTGAAACCTGAAAGGGGCAACTATCCACCCCTTCTCATAGCCATTTATGATCGTGAAGAGGTAATTAATCTTCTATTATAATTGAGTATCAGTTATAGTTAAGTATAATGCTTTTTATATTAGGGTACACGTTACCTGATTCCATTAAGTATCTAAAGATCGTTTTCTATGAAAACTAAGCCCTCCTCCCTATTATGATTGGTTCAGCCCTCTAGTGATTGTTCAGTTAGCAATTCTAATACTCATTTCCAAGAGTTTACTCTTTTTTTGTTTTTTCCAGTGTGGAAGCAGGTTGATTTATTTGTACATTTATTTAAAAAAATCCCAAAAAAAGTTTTGCAAAGGAAGAGCAGAAATAAAAAAAAAACGGCGGGCGGGGGGGGATGGTACCTAGTGATTTTAGGAAAACCCTAATTAATCCACTGTATAAGGAAGGTGATAATGGTGAATGCGACAATTATAGAGGCATTACCCTGGTCTCTGTAGGTAGCAAATTACTTAGTAATATGATGCTTTTTAGCATGAGAGTTTAGACTAGACAAAGTTTTAAGAGAAGAACAGGGCGGTTTTAGGAAGGGCAATGGATTAGTCGGCCAAATTTTCACTCTTAGGTTAATAATATGAGAAGTACCTGAGTCATCAAACACTTCTAGTTCTCAGTTGTATATACTATGAGCAAGCGTAGGTGTTATCCTTGTAGGTTATTCCAGATAAATACATTAAAGTGATTAGTGCTATGTATGAGAATAACAATGCTTCGGTTAAGGTAGGAAATGAGGTTAGCATCTGGCTTCGTGTTAAATCAGGAGTTGAGCAGGGATGTATTTCTATTCCTATTTACATGGATCATTTTGATGGGATTTGTCTTAAGGAGCAGAGGAAAGGCAATGGGGGAACACCTAATCCAATGGGAAAGAAAAACTTTCCTGGATAGATTATGGTGATGATTTGACCATTTTAGATAAAAGTGTGAGCAAGATGATTGAAGTTTTAGAGGTTTTGCTAGTTCAGGGTGGTAGAATAGGTTTGAAATTAATCTTAAGATGATTAATTCGCTAAGGCTAGGAATAAGTGAAGATGATAAGGTGACGATGGGTAACGAAACGATTTACCAAGTGGAAATCTTCACTTACCTTCGTAGTATTATTTTTAAAGACGGTGGGAGTGGTGAAGACGTTAAAAGTAGAATAGTAGGCTCAGGGTGTTTTTTCACAATTAAAAAAAAGTTTGGAAGAATAGGAAGATAACTGCATACCAAGATTAGAATATTAGAAGCTACAGCGATGACAGTGGTCAAATATGGCTCTAAAGCATGGACCCTCCGAAAAGTGGATGAAGATTTGCTAGATGTTTTCCAGAGAAATTGCCTATGGATTGTTTATGGTACCCGGCTGACTGACCGTATTTCAAACAGTAGGCTGTTCGATAAGTGTGGTTCAACCCTGCTTTCTCGGGCTATAATGAGAGAAAGGCTGAGATGGCTAGGGTACGTTATGCGGATGAAGGATGACAGATTGCCGAAGATTTTCCTTTTTGGCCCTCCGTCTAGGGCTAAAAAAAAGCAGGCTGACCGCGGTTGGGGCGGGGGGATGCCGTAAAGAAAGATTTAGAAGAAATTGGAACTTCCTGGGAGGGTGTAAATAGGTAAGTCTTACATAGATTAGGATGGAGAAAAAGCGTGCGTACCTGTGTTGGCCTTAGGTGGCTTGGTGCTACGGTGAGTTGTTAGGAGTAGCAGTATACTTGAAATATAAATGTTCAAACACTCTTACGCGGGGCCATATCCAGGACTTTTTATTCGGATGTACAGGAGAGTTACAATAAAAACTTAAAAGCGCAACAATTTTTTTTCGTGTAAGTCGGAAAAAATTTCGAGGGGAGTTCAAACCGTGTACCCCGCCCTGGGTACGACCCTGCTCGTAAGGTACTTTCGAACTTCAGTGAATTTTAATTTAACATCAGGATTCCACGTCATGTGATGAAAAATACACTTACATTCTGTTGCGGATCAAAGTCTCCAGTCGGCAAGATAAAGTTTGAAATAAATAAAATTTGTACATTTTATGCAGTGGTAAAGCTCTATTATGAAATTATTTTTTAAATATGAATTTTAGGGAGTTTTTTTCTTCATGAGAAACGTTTGCTGTTCGTTGCTGGAAGTTTTCGCTTTACGAAATTTGTCATAAATTGCATAGAAAATCCAAATGAAAGTTATTTTTTGTATCGTAACAAAGACAAAAAGTATATAATACAGATATCCAACTTGCATATCGCGCAATGTTAAAAAAAAGAGTCGAGTATTAGGCGTGCCTTGAAGCTATTCGTGATCAGGGTGCAATATGTTAGAAGACAGTGTTGCTATATTTACTAAATAAGAAAAATCAAGTTTTTTAACTGAAAGTAAGGAGAAACATTAAAACTTAAAACGAACAGAAATTTTTCCGTATTTGAAAGGGGCTGTCCCCTCCTCAACGCCTAGCTCTTTACGCTAAAGTTTGACTCTGTCTCACAACTTTATTTTTTAAAACAATAAAAGCTTTAACGTAAAGAGCGAGGCGTTGAGGAGGTGACAGTCCCTTTCAAATACGGAATAATTTCGGTTCGTTGTAAGTTTTAATGTCGCTCCTTACTTTCAGTTAAAAAAACGTGTTTTTTTATTTTAATTTCTGAACGTTTTTGAATTAATGCAGGTTTTGATTTTGGCTCACCGTACATGAATAACCAAAACGAAATTTGCATATTAGTTTTACTTTTTTTTTTTGGTTATATAGCTTTCTCGAAAGTTGTCTAATTTTATTTACGAACTTTTTTTTTAGTAATAAATATACGTAACTTACTAATTAACTTACGTAACGAACTTCTATATTCGTATGTTTTTATTACGTATATTAGGGGGTTCGCCCCCTAGTCAATCGCTCTTTACGCTTAAGTTCGAACTTTGTTTCAATACTTTAAGAATGACCCCTTAATCACAAAGGCCGTTAATTAGAATAAATAGCTCTTATGAAATGACTAAAAAAAAGCTTTAGCGTAAAGAGCGAGGTATTGACTAGGGGGCGAACCCAATCATATGCGTAATGATTTCTGATCGTTTTAAGTTTTGATGTTGCTCCGTAATTTCGGTTGAAAAACTTTTTTATATTTAATTTCTGATCGCTTGTTTAAATAAGGCTGGAAAATTTGGGGTCCCCTTCAAAGCAATGTCCCTTCCCCCATGGAAAGATCCTCCCACGTAAACCCTGACCCCCCCCCCCCCCCTACCAGAAAAAATTCCCCCTGAAAATGTCTGTATGCTTTGCAATAATCAATACTATATGTAAGCATATGGCAAAGTTCGTAACTTGCAGCCCTTCCCCAGGGGACTGTGGAAGATTAAGTCATCCTCGTAGACATAGTTATTATATTTCGACCATGCTGAACAAAATTGTTATCTCAAAATTTTGATCGGGTGATTTTGGGGAAAAAATGAGCGTGGGAGGGGTCTAGTTGCCCTCCATTTTCTGGTCACTTAAAAAGGCCAATATGACTTTTAATTTCCGTTCAAATGAGCCCTCCTGCGATATTCTAGGACCAATGGGTCGATACGATCACCCCTGGGGAAAAGAAACAAAAAACAAATAAACACGCGTCCATGATCTTTCTTCTGGCAAAAATACAAAATTACACATTTTTGCAGATAGGAGCTTGAAACCTCTAATTATGGTTCTCTGATACGCCGAATCTGATGGTGGGATTTTCATTAAGGTTCTATGACTTTTAGGGGCTGTTTCCTCTTTTTTCGAAAATAAGGCAAATTTTCTCAGGCGCGTTACTTTTAATGGGTAAGATTAAACTTGATGAAACTTTTATATTTGAAATCAGTTTAAAAATCTGATTCTTTTGATGTATGTATTGGTATCAAAATTTCCGTTTTTTAGAGTTTCGGTTACTATTGAGCCGGGTCACTCCTTACCTACAGTTCGTTACCACGAACTGTTTGATAATCAATTTATTCTAACGATCAGTTTTTGTCTAATAGACGATCATAGAATTGAAACTGATGAATAATCAGAAGAAAATTCAGAATTATTTCATATGTTATTTTTACTTCCTTTAATTTTCTTTTGTAAATATTAAATTTTCTTAATAAGGTTGCTTTTAACTGGCAGGCAAAGTTGTGGGTAATTTATAATGGACCGTTCAGACGGATGGAAAAACAGACCGGCACGAGGGGAACAGCGTTCAAACGATAGGTGCAAAATTTTTTCCTAAAAGCACAGATAACATGCACTTGTATTCTCCAAATCTCTAAGCCAAGCGTATTCTCGTCAAATATCTTCATCTTTCTTGTTAGTTTTATGCAAAGCGTTGCTCGTGTTGGGTGAAAACTGATGGTTATGGATAAGAACTGCCAAATCTCGAACTTTCGCGTGCTTAACGATTGACAGGCTTTCAGCTTTCAAAAATTCTTGCTCATTTTTTTCGACGGCACATTAAAAACCAATCGGTGCCATAGGTCAATATGTTAGTAAAATTCGTTTAGGGCCTTGATTAATTTTATGGAAACATTTTTCATCTGAATGACGTCACAAATACCCAGACATCCAACACCCTGATGGTTTCACTCTCTACAGTGAATAAAACAGCATGAAATTAGGGTTATTTACGAAAGAAATTAAAAAAGCTGTCTTTCTTTTCACCGAACAGAGGTCGGCCTCCTGGTACTTCTAGCGTAAATAACAACTTTAAATTCCAACATGAAAGAGAAGTGGTAGAAATCTACAAATCTACAACCTGGACCATCAAATGAGACAAGACCAATACGAGCAGCTAAAGCAAAGGGCATTGCTAATAGAAGACAAGAGGTAGTGGGAATCCATATATAGAAACCTGCTGCGTGCCAAGTGACGGGGCCCGGCTTTTTCACTAAAGATAGTTAACAAGCATTTTAGTGAAGTAACTAAGCATCATTATCATCAGTGCTATAAATATCTCCTTGAAACATATTGAAATTGTTATCAGACTTAAGTGTACTGAAATCAAGGAGGCACACTTGTGCCTCTATAAAGAGGCGACCCACCACAATGTTAAGCGATTTCAGGTCCTAGAGGTCGCAGAGAGACGGCGGTAATCGCATTTTGTAGCCCAACCTCAAACTAAGAAACTTGCAAAATTTCATCCTCCGCCGACTTTATCTTCATGGGGTAAACTGGGCCGGAAGTTTGGACCCTCCCACCACAGCCCCCCGTTAACGATGTCAGATTGTGCATAAATTTATATTTTAATCTTTAGTATGGCCCGGGATCTTATCCTCGAAATTTCAGATCAATCCGATCACTCCTTACCTGTTTTCAAAAAACCAAATATAGCCACTTAAAATTCATCATCAGTTCTTTTTTTTTTCTTAGCCACGCCTACAGGCCACAGTTGGCAACGGATCCGGTTGAATGAGGACTCATTCGAAGCAGAATTTGACCTGTTAGGGCCTTTTGATATTTTCAGACCAAAAAAATTATCCCCCGAATTTACATTTACGAAAAACCTTAGTTTTTTTCAAATAATACAGATAAACAGGTTAGACATGCTTTGTTATGAAAATATCTGCGCGTCAATTTTCATAACAAAGCATGTCTAACCTGTTTATGTGTATTATTTGAAAAAAACTACGTTTTCTAAAGAGTTAAAGAGGCTGAGTTACAAGGTCAACCCTTAAAACGTACAGGGATTAGGAGGCACAGTTGGGGGGGCTGTTAAAGAGGCTGAGTCACAAGTTCGAACCTTAAAACGTACAGGGATTAGGAGGCACCCTGTACGACGTGATTTGAGTATTCAGGAATTAAAAGCCTTAACACAAGAATGTTCAAGAGTGGGGGTTTGGGGGGCGGCAGCCCCAACTTCAACTCCTGACACGATCAGCTAACAGTTAGTCAAGCAATAATAAGTAATAAACTGTACAAAAACGTGCAGAAATTATTTGAAAAAAACTACGTTTTCTAAAGAGTTAAAGAGGCTGAGTTACAAGGTCGAACCTTAAAACGTACAGGGATTAGGAGGCACAGTTGGGGGGCTGCCGCCCCCCAATTCTCCCGCTTTCGCGGCCTTTAAATAAAAAAAAAAAAATTTAAACTGAAAGTAAGGAGCGACATTAAAACTTAAAACGAACATAAATTATTCCGTATATGAAAGAGGCTGTGCCCACCACAACGCATCTCTCTTTAATATAATTTTTTTTTTGTTTAAAAAAATATTTTTCATAAAGTAAAACTTTAGCGTAACGAGCGAGGCGTTGAGGAGGGGACAGCCTCTTTCATATACGGAATAATTTCTGTTCGTTTTAAGATTTAATGTCGCTCCTTACTTTTCAGTTTAAATTTTTTTTTTTATTTAAAGGCTGCGAAAGCGGGAGGTTTGGGGGCGGCAGCCCCCCAACTGTGCCTCCTAATCCTTGTACGTTTTAAGGTTCGACTTTGTAACTCAGCCTCTTTAACTCTTTAGAAAACGTAGTTTTTTTTAAATAATAGTAATAAAGGCAATTGGAACTCATGAATATCATACCCTTAAAAACCGAATAAGCCAGTATTTAGTTCAAAACCGTAAGCAAGGTTATTACAGTTCCCAACCTGGAATACAGCCAGTGTTAACTATGAGCTAAAAAATATAATTGATGTTTGAACTGTCGATGCGGTAAAATACAACAATTTCCTGTGATGTCGTCTCTTGTGAGGAAAGCTACCACTCCTTCCTTCGGCCGCTGTTTGTTACTTTGAAGTTTAATATTCGTATAAAAATACTAAAATAATGATTAGTATTTCTGTAAAGTGTGCTACTTCAATATTTTCTCAAAGGGGGATGGGGTCTAAAATATCAAATGACAAGGTCGTGGTTTCAGTTGTTTTCAAGGTAAGTTCCTCGTAAAAACTTTTTAAACGGATATCCCTCATTGACACCGTCAGGGAGGCAATGGACCCCTAGGAAAAAAGAGGGATTTCAAAATGCATATAAGTAGAAAGATTCCCGTTTAAATCTTTGTGAATTCTAAATCTCTTAAACCTATGATCAAAAAAGAGAAAACCCATGAGAAAACTCTGTGGTACCTATGCAAAAAAGGTGATTTTCCTTGTTGTTCAAGCCAGGCGATTGTAAGTTTCCTGCATAGGGTTTTCGGCCATTGTGATTCCAATGGTGTAGTTTTTGTTTCGAGTCGACGTCAATTATGGGGGATTTAAGGCTATTTCGGAAAAACCCATAAATATGTTTTTTATAACATTTTAGTATTTAGACAAGATGAGATAAAAGATGTAGCTGATGAGATGTAGCTGATTCAGATTGAACGCCCCAAAAAATTAACTATCTGGACTTTGTTTGTCAAGGCCTGAATGCTAAGTGATGGGCAAGAGCTAGATTGGGAACCAATGTGAAAATGGAAAAAAAATATTGTTGTTATGTGTGTAGAGCATGGCATGGTTACCGCTAGGGCAACAATCTAACCGCCAAGTCCACCAGCCTGAATGGTTGAAATCTACTATCTCAGTAGTGGTATCTCAGGCCAACCGCCATAAGTAATTTCCGTCACGCTCGAAGACGGGTGGACTCAGTCGACCAGTCTAAATGGGGTAAATCAACTAGCTCAGAATTGGTGTCTCAGTCCACCAGCTTTAAATGTAGAAAGTCACGCGCTCAGTAGGTTTTTAGGATTAAGGTGTACTAGTTGAGCTGTGGGGTCCGAATATCTGGACTTTATTTGTCAAGGCCTGAATTATAATCAATGTGCATGCGATAGATTTGGAACACCTATGAAAGGGTAAAAAAAACACACCCTTCTCGTGTTGTGCTGTGTGTCGAGAATGGCATGGTTACCGTTAGGGCAACAGTCTAACCGTTGACGGTTTTAGGTATCCGTGAATAAGTTCTAAGGCGAGAGTGGAAGTTGGGACAAATTTTTGGAGGTACTCACCTCACCTGCCCAGAGTCTCAGCCAAGTGACCCTAAATTTGAAAAAGTGGAAATTGGCTCAGATTTTCTAAACTGAGCTGAGACAATGAATAGATACTATTGGGAAAGTGATTGGAGACGCTGGGCATCCGTGAACAAGTGCTAAATTGAGAGAGGAATTTGGGACAATATTTTGGGGCGCCCACCCGCCGAGAGTCTCGGGCAAGTGACCCAAAAATTTAAAAAATGTGTGAAAAATTCAAATTTTTTTCAGAATGTGGGGCTAAGCTTAGGCAACGAATAGGTACTATTTGAAAGATAAAAATGGCTTTGAACGATTGTTTTGCCTGTTATTTCAAGCAAATTTATGGTCCTATGTCAATTTTAAATTCTTGGTCAATCTTCTTAAGACCATAGGCGGGTGTGCCTTGTTTGCCTCTTTTTTAAATTCTTGATCAGCGTGCCTAAGACTCTAGGCAGGCATGCCTTTCCAAAAACTAACCTGAAAAGTATGTGTCCAATAAGAGAGTCATTCATACTCCTGCCATTTACCCGTGCCCCAGCCATTTAAACATTTGCCTCTCAATTACTTGGACTATCTGTCTTGGCTTTTCTCTGTCTACAATTACCCAGCCCAGTCTTGATGCAACCTCAACAACCTATTGCCCAAAATACTTGATAACTTCAATTCAATGTCTGCAATTACCCAGCCCAGTCTTGATGCAACCTATCCAAACTATTGCCCAAAATACTTGATAACTTCAATTCAAGCTTCCATCAGCTACCTTCCTGAATCAGCTACAAATGGCGATAATTTCTAGATTGCTTACAAACACTTTAAAACACTTATAAATGCTAAAGCGTGAGATCACTTATAAACTCCTTAGATTACTTATGTACGCCAAAAATCACAACAATTCCGATCACTTGTAAACGCTTTTGAAGACTTATTTAATATATTAGAACTATTATAAACACTTTTGATCTACAATAAATGATTTAGATCTCTAATGAACACTTTGGATCACTTATGAACACTTATAAATGCTTTTGATCACTTAAAACGCTTTGGACTAGTTAAAAACATTTAAATAAATTAAAAATGCTGTAGATGACTTATAATCCCTTCTAACATTTTAGATCACGTGTAGGCGCTTTAGATCATTTAGCCTATAAATGACTTCAGATCTCAGTTTTGTTTAACGTACGTATACACGATTTAGATAGCCTATAAAAAACTTTATATCACTTTTAAACGCTTCGTATGACTTATAAATGCCTTAGAATGATTATAAACACTCACGTTTTAAATTCTCTTATAAATTCTTTAAATATCTTAGAAACGCTTTGGATCACTAATAAACGCTTTAGATTATTAATAAACGTTTTAGATCACTTAAAAACAACTGAAATCAGCCATAAACGCTTTAGATGAATGCTCTTTGATTTTAATGGTTCTGATCACCTAGATACGCTTAGATAACTTAAAATGCAGTGGATCATTGTGAGCGCTTTTATCACTTATAAACGCTTCAAACCATTAATAAACAGTTTAGATCACTTTTAAAGGTCAGGAAATGGATCAAACCTTGGGGAACCCCATAATTTTTTTTTTCTGAAAGCACTTTTAAACGCTTCAGATCACTTAAAAGCACTTTAAAATAGTGAAATCACTGTTCACTTTTAATTTTTCATTTTAGAATAGTGAAACAACTGAAATCACTTATAAACACTTTAGATTAATGTTCTTTGATTTTAATGCTTCTGAGTATCTAGATAGGCTACGCTTAGATCATTTATCTTTTTTCTACAATTAGCCATGTCCACACAGAGATTTAGATCGCTTTGAATAGCGATCTACAATACTTATAAATGCTTTTGATGACTTATACGCAATTTAAATCTCATATAAACGCTTTATATCAGTTATAAACTCGTTAGATCACTTACAGACAGTTTAAAAATTTTAGAAAAACTATAGATTACTTATTTACATAAGATCATTTGCAAACACTTGAGAAAAATGAAATTCTTTACACAACGTGTTAACCCTTTTGATCACTTATCAAAGCTGTAGGTCATTTATAAGCACTTACAGCTATATATACACTTACAGCTAAGGTCATTTATAAGCACTTTAGACCACTTACCTTAGCCATGTCTTGATGCAACCTAGCGCAGAATACTTGATAACTTCAATTCAAAATCAACGGACTCGGTTGAAAAACGCGAAGAATCTTAATAAGCGCTCTAGATCACTTACAAACGCTTTAAAACACTTAAAAATGCTAAAGGCGGATCGTTATATCATTTATAAATGCTTTAGATTACTCATAAGCACTTTGGGTCTTTTATAGCGCTTTAGGTCATTTCTAAGCATTTTGCAACGCTTTAGATCGCTGATAAGCACTTCATTTTTTTTTATAATGCATTGGGTCACTTTTCAACCCTTTTTATCACTTATAAACGCTTTAGATGGCTCATTAAAACCTTAGGTATTTTACAACGATTTAGGTCATTTCTAAATCCTTTATGTCATTTATAAACACTTTAGATCACTCATAAGCACTTTAGGTCTTTAATGAGGGCTCATTCGAACTGTAATTAAAAGTTCTAGTGCCCTTTTTAGGTGAACCAAAAAAATGTAGGGCAACTAGGCCCCTCCCACTCTCATTTTTTCTCAAAGTCACCCGATCAAAATTTTGAGATAGCCATTTTGTTCAGCATGGTCCAAAAATATAATAACTATGTCTTTGAGGATGACGGTATCCCCCATAGTCCCTGGGGGAAAGGCTGCAAGTTATGAACTTTGCCCAATGTCTAAATATAGTATTGGTTATTGGAAAGTATACAGACTTTTTTCTGGTAGTGGGAAGGAGGTCGGGGGCTACGTAACTTTTAATGCCTTTACATCACTTGTAAATGTTTTAGATCACTCAGAAACACTTTAGGACTCTCATAAGCATTTTAGGTCTTTTATAACGCTTTAGGTCACTTTTAACCATTTAATCACTTATAAACGCTTAAGATCGCTCATTAGCACTTTCGGTCTTTTATGACGCTTTAGGTCACTTCTAACCCCTTTATAACACTTGTAAACGATTTAGATCACTCATAAGCACTTTAAGTCTTTTATAAGACCTTTTTTTTAAATTATAAAAATCGCACCTCCTCTCCTCTCGGTGACAAAATAATCTTTTTCACTTCAATTGAAACTTTAATGTCACCTATACTAATTTAAAAACAAGTTTTATGTTTTGAAAGACCCTTTAAATAACTTAAAAACAACTTTTACTTTTTATAAGACCCTTTAAATAACTAATACACGCTTTAGAGCGCTCATAAGTACTTTAGGTCATTTATAGTGATTTAGGTAACTTCTAAACCTTTTATATCACTCTTAAACCTTTTATATCACTAAACCTTCTATATCACTCATAAAAACTTTAGGTCTATTATAAATCTCTATGTTACCCTTAAGCACTTTATATCACTTATAAACGCTTTACGTTGCTCACAAGCACTTTAGGTCTTTTTTAACGCTTTAGGTCTCTTCTTAACACTTTATATCTCTTATAAAGGCTTCAGATCGCATTAGCACTTTAGGTCTTAATAACGGTTTAGGTTACTTCTAAATCATTTATATCACTTAAAGACGCTTTAGATGGCTCATAAGCACTTTAGGTATTTATAACAGTTCAGGTTACTTCTAAATCCTTTATTTTACTTATAAACATTTTAGATCCCTTATAGATACTTTAGGTCTTTTATAATTCTAAGCCCCGTATAACACTTATAAACGCTTTAGACCCCTTATAAGCACTTTAGTTCTTCATTTTTTTTCATTTCTACTTCCTTTTCTAATAACAATTTTGGTCACTTTTAAACCCTTTATATCACTTATAAACGCTATAGATTGCTCATAAGCAGTTTAGGTCTTTTGTAACGCATTAGGTCAATTCTAATCTCTTTATATTACTTATGAACGCTTTAGAACGCTCATTAACACTTTAGGTCTTTTATAACTTTGTAGATTATTTCTAATCTCTTTAAATTACTTATAAATGCATTACATTACACACTAGCACTTTAAGTTTTTTACAACGCTTTAGGTCACTTCTCGACCCTTTATATCACTTATAAAAGTTTAAGATCGCTTTTAATCCTTTTAGATGTTTTATGACGCTTTAAGTCACTTCTATTCCCTTTATATCACTTATAAATGCTTTAAATCACTCATAATAACGGTAGGTCTTCTATGGGATATCTATATGGGATATTAGAACTTTAGCCTTCATTTCTTTTCATTTCTACTTAATTTTTTGGATAACGATTTAGGTCACTTTTAAACCCTTTTTATCACATACAAACGCTTTAGATCAATCACAAAAACTTTAGGTATCTATAATGAATTAGTTCACTTCTAAGCCCTTTATATTACTTGAAACACCTTATATCGCTCATTAACAATTTAGGTCTCTATTAATTCTCAAGGTCGCTACTAACCCCTTTATATTACTCATAAATGCTTTAAATCGCTCATAAGCACTTTAGGTCTTTTTTAACGCTTTAGTTCACTTCTGATTCTTTTATATCACTTATAAATACTTTGTATCACTCATGACCCTTTAAATCACTTATAAACGATTTGGATCAATCATAAGCACTTTAAGTTTTTTTTATAACGCTTTAAGTCACTTCTAG